>NC_060280.1:27966683-28221443 GCF_021613505.1 Equus quagga
TGAAACAAATTCCCGACAAATTTGCAAATGGGTGAGGGTGAACAAGTAGCTGGAGGGCTCAAATCTGGAGCAGACTAAACAATCACACGAGCACAAGGCTCTGCAAAGCTGCAGGGGCTCCCCCGCCTCCCCTCGGTGCAGCCCCGAGAATGCACTTTGCAGCGAGCAGCACTGCCATGCGCGCGCGCGCACACACACTTGCACGCCCGAAACTCTTGTGAAACGTCTGGGGGTCTCCAGTGCGGTGGAGCACACGAGCCGCGGCCGCCCCTCCGTCGGAAGGGTACCTCACACTCGCGCCTGCCCGCCTGGAGCCAGCGGCAACTCAGTGACAAGCGCGAGGCGACAGCAGTCACGGCCCCTTGCGGAAAAGGAGAAGGGGCGCGGCGGTCGCCCCGGCCGCGTTCCTTGTATGCATCCCCCCAAAACCCCAAGGCCCCCCCAGCTACACCCTCACCTTCCTCGGCGGCGGCTGCATGATGCTGAAGGAACATCAATCCTGCCCCGACGGCGGCTTGAGCTAGGACGAGGAGGAGGAGGGCCGAGAGGAGCGGGCGGCCCAGCGAGCGGGCGTGTGTGAAAGGAGAGCCTGGGAACGAGGACTCGCCCCCGAGGGAGCAAGGCCGGCGGGCGGCAGGAGGACCCGGGTCGGAGGGCGAGTGTGAAGAGAAGGAGGCGGAGCGCCGGGAAGGCCTGGGGCTCGGGCGGCCCGGGGGGTGTGTGAGGGAAGGAGGCGGAGCCCGCGAGGGGGCGGGGGCCCGGGAGCGGGGGCGCAGGGTCTCCCCGCTAGCCGAGTGGCTCGCGAGGAGCAGCCGCGTCGTCCGGCTCCCCGCCGCCGCTGCCGCCGCCGCCGCCGCCGCCGCGGGCTCCGCGGCTCCTCGCAGACGCGGCCCCCCCGCCCCCGACCCAGGCAGCCCGGCCCCCGCTGGGCCCAACGCCCCGGCTCGGCCCCCGGAGGAGGAAGGCGGCGCCGCGCTCTCCGCTTCGGCCCCTCAGCTCAGGCCGCGGGAATTTCCGGCCCCACCGCGCGGCGCAGCGCCCCGCTCCGGCGGCGGAAGGCACAGCTCAGACCCGAGCCGGGTTGCAGGGGCCGAGCCAGGCAGCGGCAGGGAGCACGGCCGCGGCGCGGGGCTCCGGATCCCGGCGCGGGGCGGGGGGAACTAACGGATCGGTCGGCAAATGGGAGGGGTAGAAACGCCAGCGGAGCACCAAAATCCCCCCGTTCTCTCCGAGAGTGGCACGTTCCAAACGCCTCCTGTCCTCCCTCCCCCACACGGAGAGCCAGCCGGGGGCTTCCCGCGCGCTTTCCCGCCCGCCTGCTGCGGCGCGCGCCTCCCGTCGGGGGCGCGCACGTGGGCGGGACAGGGCTCTGCGCCGACGCACGCGCACAAGCCGCCCACGCCTCCTGCCGGCTTTTGCAGCTGTAATGTGCGCGCGCGCGCGTGTGTGTGTGTGTGTGTGTGTGTGTGTGTGTGTGTGTGTGTGTGTGTGTGTGTGAGAGTGTGTGTGTGTAGGGGGGGCGACGATCGAAGACAAGTTTCTCAATGGGGAGGGGGGCAGCATGCCTATGGCAGTAGGAGAGTTCCGGTTTTTGCTTCTTCTCTGTCCTCCAACACCCCTCTCTCATGAGCGCATGAGCCGGCCAGAAAGACATGCATAGAGGGGGGCGAGCATGGACAAGTCCTTTTGCAGCCAGCCGCAGGTGCCTGACTGTTGCAGGGACTGGGGCGGGGTCTAGTTGTCCTTCAAAGAAAAGAAAACGGCTCTCTGCTACAGGGCATTCAAGTCGAAGAGCACGGACTGCTGGAAGGGAACCGTGAGATCCTTGAGGCCAGAGCCCGCATTTCACAGATGAGGAGGCAAGTGCCCATAGAAGAGTGGAGACATTCTGAAGGTCACACAACAGGACTAGAATCTCTGGGTCACAAAGTGTTCTATGCGTTATAAAGAAACAGGTGCAGATGATTACCATAAGGAAAAGTAGAGGAGGCAGCACAACAATGGAGGAAGCCCTTGTCTGGGAGTCAGGACTCCTGGGTGCCAGTCTGCTCTGCCTGCCCCTGACTAGCTGGGTGAGCTCGGGCTTCCTCACCTGCCAATAAGGATGCTCATCCAGGCAGCCTCCCTCACCACATTCCTGCACTATCCAGACCGTTGCGGGGTAGGTGGGGAGGGGGGGCGGCGCGAGTATCAGCCTCCCTTGGAGCCTCCCTTGGAGTCCTTGGAAAAATGAAAATACCTCTTCGGAACCCACAGAGCTGTGTGGAGGGTGAACTCAATCTCCCCACAGTTTTATCAGACGTTGGGGTCCCAGACACCTGTTCTGGCAAGTGCGGTCAGGCAAAAGAGGAAAATGAGTGAGGCCTGGAAAGACCCAAGTAACTAGCACAAGGCCAACATGGCCAGAAACTGGGAAGATTGAACTTGAACCCAGGTTGTTTACATTGAGTTAGCCTAGATTCTTGTACAGGAAGGTGATAGAATCGGAGGTATGCTTCAATCAGATTAATCTAGAGCTGTGTGTGAACCAGGAGGCCAGGCTTGCTATTTCTGATTTCCTTGAAGCCATTCAAAAGCCAGCCCTCACCAGAGTCCACAGTTACTTTCAGAGAAGGCCTGGGGCAAGGGAACAGGGGAGTTGAGGCCCAACTCCCTGACAGCTGTGGGCCAGCAGCTAGAGCTCAGACGGGAGGTAGCCAGGCTGGGCTCCATCCAGTCTCAGCTCCACTACCAATTCATTGTGAGGCCTTGAGCCGGTCATTTCACCTCTTTCAGCTTTTATTTCCTTTCTTGTAAAATGGGGCTATAATACCAGCCTTGCAGACTTGTTGTGTTAAATAGAATTTCTCCTAGCATAAGGCCTGGCACCATAGGCAGTGCTCAATAAATGCTCACTGATTCATCAGTCATTTGAAAAAATATTTGCTAAGGTCCTGCTTTGTGCCAAGCCTTGTGCCAGACACTAGGGATACAGGAGTGAGCAAGGCAGAATCAGCTGAGGCCTTCACCAAGGCTGAGTTCCAGATCAAACATTCCATGAATGACACTGGGCTACTGGGGGAGGGATAACACCGTGGTTGCCTAGAGGCGGTGTCCTGCACATTGAAGATGCTTAACAAAGATTTGCTGAATCTTAGTCCTGGGTGTGACTAGTCTGGCCCAGAGATTATCTTCCCTCTGGAAGTGTTCGCTTGGGGTATAAAGGTGCTGGGTGTTGGGAGAGGGGATCCAGCCTCTACTGTTGATCTGCTGGGACTTCTCTGGGCCTTGGTCTTCAACTGCAGAATAAGGTAAGTGAGCAAGCCTGGAACTTAGTAGACTCTTCAGAGATGAAGTCAGACCCTGGGACTTTATTTCATGGGTTTAGGAGGGCATCTTCCACCTGTTTTGCCATTCTGAAAGCAGGAATGGCATTGATTTTCTGGAGTGATTTTCTTTGGAGGTGTTATAAAAAGCTAAGGGGCAACACCAGATGTGCTTACTGGCTAACTGCTTTTTCAAAAATGTGGTTTTTTAAAAAAAATGTGTTTAATATTTACTAAGTGCTTTTCCAAACCCCAAACTTTCATATTACTTTTCTGACTTAATCTTCACCATAATCCTGTGAGGGAGTATTATTTTCTTCATTTTACAGATGAGGAAATGGGGGCTCAGAGAAGATAAGTGACTTGTCCTGAGGTGATAAATTTGGGACCAGAACCAGTTCTCCCATTTGCCTCTACGAAGAATGTTTGAAGCAATTGGAAGAGTTCACCCAGGAAAAGAGCAGACTCAGGAGGACGCAATCCATATGTCCCAAACTCCACAGGGATGGGGAAAGGGATTTCTGTGACTTATGTAAGCCTGACTTAAAATGTACACCTTTGGTTACTCTCCAATAATATATAAAGAACTCACACAACTCAACAACAAAGAATCAAACAACCCGATCAAAAAAATGGGCAGGAGACATGAACAGACATTTCTCCAAAGAAGATGTACGGGTGGCCAATAGACACATGAAACGATGCTCATCATCACTAATCATCAGGGAAATGCAAATCAAAACTACACTAAGATTTCACCTTACACCTGTTAGAATAGCAAAAATAACCAAAACAAAAAGTGACAAATGTTGGAGAGATTGTGGAGAAAAAGGAACCTTCATACACTGTTGGTGGGAATGCAAACTGGTGCAGCCGCTATGTAAAACAGTATGGAGATTTCTCAAAAAATTAAAAATAGAAATACCGTATGACCCAGCCATCCCGCTACTGGGTATCTATCCAAAGAACTTGAAATCAGCAATTCCAAAAGTCCCATGCACCCCTATGTTCATTGCAGCATTATTTACAATAGCCAAGACATGGAAGCAACCTAAGTGCCCATCAGCTGATGATTGGATAAAGAAGATATGGTGTATATATATACAATGGAATACTACTCAGCCATAAAAAAGGATAAAATCGTCCCATTCACAAGAACATGGATGGACCTTGAGGGTATTATGTTAAGTGAAATAAGCCAGATAGAGAAAGACGAACTCTGTATGACTCCACTCATAGGTGGAAGTTAAACATGTAGACAAAGAGAACAGATTAGTGGTTACCAGGGGAAAGGGAGGGTGGACACAAAGGGTGAAGTGGTGCACCTACAACATGACTGACAATAATGTACAACTGAAACTTCACAAGGTTGTAAACTATCATAATCTTAATAAAAAGTAAAAAAAAAAAAAATGCACGCCTCTGAACTAGGCTGGGAACTTCTAGAGCCTTGCTTCTGCAATGCAGGCAAGCACTGCGTCCCCAGTAAGATCTCTTCAGATTCTTTGAGGGAAATGCCACAGAGCTGTCCCGTGACTGCAGAGCAGCATGCACTGTGGCCCCAGAGACAGAACTGGGACAGGTCTCAGCTGCATCTAAGGAAGGAGTTTTTCCAGGCAGAGCAGCCCCTAGAGGGGATGAGCTCCTCCATCCCTAGGGTTGTGCAAGCAGGTGCTGGCTCCCTTCCATCATGGAGGCCGCAGGTGGGATTCTCACCCTGGGAAGGAATTAATATTAAGCTACTATTTATTTTGCCTCTTCCATATTTCAGGCATTGAACTAAGCAGGTTATTTAAATTGTTTCTAACCCTCACAACAACCCTTCATGATATATATGACCCCATTTCACAAACTTCACAGACTGAGCTTAGAAATGAAATGACCTGCCCAAGGTCACACAGCTAGGACAGGAGAGCCAAGCCTGGCCCCTGGCTCCCTCTGGCTCTGAAGCTGTACTCTTCCTCCAGTGTGCAGCGGCTGTGCAGTCTCCCAGAAGAAATATTGCGCTAAGTTTAAGTCAGAACCAGGGTTGAAAGCTGGCCTGGAGCAGGTGTGTGAGTGGGCATTGGAAGATAAGCTATTCCAATATTCCATAGGGCTCCCAGGAGAAACTCCAGAGAGGCAAAGTGTGCAGCAGCCCTTGAGCATGGTTAGAATGTGAACAGCACCCCACCCTCACCCCACCCTAGTCCAGAGTGGGCACCTAGGACAGCTTGGCACTCCATCCAAGGCCCTTTGCAGAGAGGGTGGCCACCATCCCATCTGCCCATACTGCACCAAGGCACTTCCCTATCCTTGCTGCTGCTGGGATTCACAGCCCGCTCTGCTCCCTTTCCTGCTCTGTCATTATCTCTACTCACATTGGTACAGGCTGCTCAGGAGTACCTGTTAGCCCATCCAGACGCCAGCTCTTCCTTGCCTGAGCCCCAGCAAACCTAGCTAGGGATGCTGCTGTAGACATTGCAGTCTGTGGACCCCACCCCCATTCACCTCCCTTCTACCCCGGTCACCTCTCCCCCTCCTCCTCCACCCTGTAAACACATACTGGCTTTCGTTCCTGCCTGAGCTGGTCCCCTCAGCACAGCCCTCTGGTCAGTCTCGTGTAGGAATGTGCCTGTCTCCCCCACAAATCCGCTCTCAAGACAGAGAATCACAGCCTGCTGGACTGAGGACGATCAGTGGCTACCAGAAGAGGCAAGGGCTCTCCCTAGGATCCAGTTTGTGACTGTGGATTCCATCCAGCGTCACTCAAGAAGCCCCTTATTCTGAGCTCAGTTGCACGCAGGTCTCTGGGGTGAGGCCCAGGCCCTCCACGCCAGGAGCTCCTGATCTCAACACATAGACCAAAGGTCACAACAGTGAGTCCAGAATGTGCTGGGCCACGGGAGTCATAGGGATCCAGATTCCCCCTGTGGTAGCAGGGGTCTAAGGCCAGAGGTGAGTCTCTGAGAGGCAGACACTGGGTCAGGGAATTATCTGGTCAGCCAGTACCCCTGCCAGGGAGTGTTACAACTTGGAGCGAGGGTGAGGGGATAGCCAGTCCCCGGGCTATAGTAGGAGCTGGCAGTCACATGGCTTTGACATCAGGAGGCGGGAGATCAAAGTTCTAGGCCTATCTTTGCCTGGCACTTGCTGAGTGTGACCTTTGGCACATCACAAATTCTGTCCTGTCTTCTTCCTGGGAGGGCGATACAGGTTAAATGAAATCACAGGTATGTGATCTGTAAAGGGCTGAGGAGCTATATAAACAAGTGGCTGCCCATCCTGGGATGCATCAGGGGAGGCTGAGTGACTTGCCTGTGTGGGACCTGCCAAGGCCTCTCCCACTGGGAGCTGCACTGTGGTTACAACTCTGTGAAACTAGGCCCAGACGGATGGGTAAAACAGTCAAGTTTGGGTGGAGGGGGTCTGGGATCAGGCAAACCTGGATTAGATGTCCAATTCCTCCTCTGCCTAGCTTTGGGTTCTTGACTGAGTCCTGAAATCTCTTTTCAACAAGTTCCCGTGTCCATAAAAGGGGAATAATGATTTTTCGCAGGATTGTGGTGGGAATGAAGTGGGAATGTTTATACACATACCTGCAACTGTGCCGGCCCACAAATGTGAGTTTCCTTTGGGCATGTGTTTCCTTCAGTTTCCCTTCATTTTGTTCTGGTTTTGTTTGTAAATTAAAAAAAAAATAATGAAACACACAAAAAAGAGGAATTCCCGTGGGAGGAGGTTGAGCCCAACGACAGTCCTGGTTTTTGCCCCTGACTCAGCGTGAGGACTTGGGAAGTACCTGCTCTTCTTCAGACTTCATTTCCTCATCTGTAACACCGGGGCTTCCATCAGAGAGTTTGTCCAAAGCCCAGCCTGGAAGGCATGGGATACTACCCAATTGTGAGCTCCTTCCACGGAGAGGCCCCTCCAGGCTGAGCTGAGGGATGGGGGTGAGGCAGGGACCAGGGGAGGGAGATGGAGTTGTGGGGGAGGGACAGCAGGCTGGGGAGGTGGCTGCTCTGTCACCACTGTGCGCTGGCCTGTGAATGGAGCAGGCCCTCTCAGCTTAGGAAGCCTGCTGCCTATTTTCCCACAGCCTGCCCAGTTGATGCCAAAACAAAACACACTTGCTTGCTCCCTGCTGGAGGGCAGCAGGCCAAAATGAGTGTCCTGGAGGGCTGGCAGATGCCCTGGCATCCTGCCTCTACTCCCTGGGCACCCGCCCTTCACCTGTCTGCAGCGCATCCACATACCCATGTCCTGTGGTCTGGGTGAGCTGAGCACCACCTTCCGTGGATGGTGGCCCAGTGTGTGGAGAGGAGCTTGCCCAGGACCTGCACTCCCCCTCCCCTTCTCATTTGCAGCTCTCCTCAACGGACCCCTCCCACACCTAAATCAGCCTGTGTTCCCAGTCCAGCATGGCCCCAAGATGTAATCTAATTCTTGCCATGCTGCTGTGGGCAGAGCGCGTGGCATCGGAATACTGGGAGCTGCTGTCAGTTGCTGTGGGAGGGAATTCCCTGGCTCAGGAAATCTCTTCCAGCGGAAGGGAGCAGGTGGTAAGTCTCCCCGAAGAGACAGACAACGCCAACGCTGGGTAAGAAGCATCAAATCCACCACCCCCGCCTTCTCTCTGATGCTTGTCTACACTGGGCACAGTAATGATAATAGCTCATACTTTATAATAGTTACTGTGTGTCAGCACTGCACAGAAATAATTAATTCTCACAACAACTTTGAGGTGGTTACTATTATTAGCCCCATTTTATCCTAAGGTCAGGCAGCCAAGAAATGGCAAACTGAGATTTGTACCCAATTAATGAGGCTCCAGGGTCTGTGCTGCTAACTACTATGCAAATCTGCTACCAGAAGATGCTATCTCCCATAAAACCCAGGTCCAAACTTGGAATGGCAAGATGCTTGCCCTAGTATCCTAGAATGCATTTTCCCAGATTTGCCTGAGCTGAGAATCACCTAGGGGTCCTTGTTTAAAACACAGGCCCTCAGCCCCACCCTGAGGATTCAGTAAGTGTGGTGTTGGGAAAGAGGCAGTGCCTGACACGTGGAAATTGCCTCCAAAATGTTTGTTAAATGAATGAATGCCCCTGCCTTCTCTGAACCTCCGCCCATCTCTAAAATGGAGTATGGAGCCGGCCTGGTGGCACAGCAGTTAAGTTCACATGTTCTGCTTCGTTGAGCCCCAGTTCACTGGTTCAGATCCTGAGTGCGGACCTACGCACTGCTTGTCAAGCCATGCTGTGGCTGGTGTCCCACATATAAAGTAGAGGAAGCTGATCACAGATGTTAGCTCAGGGCCAATCTTCTTCAGCAAAAAGAGAGGAGGGCTGGTGGCAAATGTTAGCTCAGGGCTAATCTTCCTCAAAAAAAACCCCAAAATTATGCTTGCTTCAGCATCACATATACTAAAATTGGAATGATAGAAAAGATTAGTGTGGCCCCTGTGCAAGGATGACACATAAAATGGGGTCACGTTCCCCACCTTGCCCTACCTCTAAGTGTGGCTGTGTGTTGAGCCGGTATGTGTATCTGCACCAGTTTTGCTTGGGAGAAAGGAGTTGTTTACAAGCACACCCAGCTGGCTCCTAATAATAGCTATAATAATAATAGCTAACATGTCTTGCATGCTTATGGAAGACCAGGCACAGCTCTGAGGAATTTGATGGTGTTAACCAATTGATTCTCACAACACTCAATTATCCTGACTTTAAGGATGGGGAAACTGAGGCTCAACAAGATTAAGTAACTTGCCTGTGATCACACAATTAGTGAGAAGGAGGATCTGAACCCAGATGGTCCTACTCCAGTGTCCAGATAGAGTTAACCACTCTATCATAGTTTCTGGACTCTCCCAGCCCCTCCTCTCGAGAACTGAGCTACCACAGTTTAATTGAGCAAATGGTTACTGCACCTATAGTGGTCAGGGAGGGTAGAATGGAAAATTGAATTAACAGGAGTTCTCCATATAGATGGAGAGACAAGATCTAGAATTCCCTCACTATCATTTGAGCCTGACTCAGAAACTCCAAAGCAGAGAATCAACGTGCTGTGGGAGTTCCACGTCAGGGAGGCTGCCTCTATCTAAAAGAGGGGACCCCAGAAGGCTCACTGGACATGGGCCTTGATGCATAGGAGGTGGACATTCCCAGGAGAGGGAGAATGAGAGCAAAAACCGCAGGCTGGTTGGGCCTGGGCCGTGTTTGGAACAGTCTGAGTAGTGAACCCTGGGAAAGGAGCCTATAAAGGTAGACTGTGGCCTGGGTGTCCCCCTTGATGTCTGGTCTAAATTTTAGAAAGTGATGCTCCTTACGGTGTTTATCACCTTCTGTAATAGGCATATGTACCGCCTATCTCATCCCCGTAGATCTCTGGGAAGAGATCTTGTTTGTCACTGTATCCCCAGCACCTAGAACAAGGCATGGCACCCAGCAGGCAAGCTAGTTGGATGGGTCTGAAGGTCTGAAGTCCCAGAGGTTTCCTAGCAATGGAACATTCACTGTGGGCTGCCAGGTCACAGACTAGAAGGCCCAGGACAGCATCCTAAGGGAGGGTGTACCTGAGGACCTATATAGGCCTGTCATCTGTTTGTATTCAGCCCTCTGTCCTCACACTCTGCACTGGGCCTGTGACCTCACTGCTGCTCCTCCCAGGGCAGGCTTGTGAGTACACAGGCCATAAACGAGAGGATGGACAGGTCTGAAGGACAAGGCTCCTTGGGCTGGGTCACACTAACTCCAGTGCCTATGTATTTCCTCCCCACACACTGGGCACTCAGCCTGGGGCTTGGGTCTAGTTCTAAGTTAGACTGACCGGCTGAATTTTGCTCCTGCTGCTTTCTAGCTATTTGGCTTTAACTGCATACACTGGATACTGCATACCTCTCCAATGTCATCTCACGCTGGCTCTGTGACCCTGGGCCCAGTTCTCACTCTCTCTGGGCCTCAGTCAGTGTACATGTTGGGGTGATTACCCTTGAGGCCCACGTGGCTCTGTCATTCTCTAGTTCTGTAACCATCAAGACCAGACAGTGCTTTCTAGATGGTAGCAAAATGAATGTACAAGTGAAGCTTGGTCTTTTCTCTCTGCGGCAGCTAGAAAAACCTCTAACTCAGCACTCATCACAGAGAAATGACTAAGGCCATAGGTATCATGCAGATATTCCATCTAGGTGACAGTTCTTTCAGGCATACCTGGAGATGGTTAATCCCCATTTGTACTCCCAGCCAGACCCTTGGCCACGCACTGGACCTCAGGAGGCTTGCCCCTGTGGGCTGCGTCATCAGGCCCCCTTGCCAACTGGCTTCTACTTGGGTTTGGACAATGAGAAACAACAGGAGACTGGAGGAAGTGAGAAGAGAGAGATTGGGCTATTTCTCCCTCTGCTCTCTCCACGCTTCGGTGCCTTCCCCACTCTCTCCTTGATCCGATTCCTGCCAGGCAGCCCTACCTCTCACTGGGCTCCAGTAACGCGATTCCTGCCCCTCCTTCAGCCATAGTCTCTGCACACTTCAGTGCAGCAGTCCTTTCATTATGTCTCTTCATTTGAACCATTAGAGGCGATTGCTTCCTGCTGGCCTCCTGACTATTACAGGACCCTCCACCTGGATCTGCCTCTTCAGCTCCCTCAGGTCAAGACTTTCCCCCAGAACAAAGAACCAACCAGCCCGGCCAGTGAACAGCCCTCCCATGCACCTGCTCTAGGACAGATGTGTGCAGTGTGGCTTCTTTGGGGGCCCCAGGGTCTGATTCTGACTGTCACTCCTAATGAACTCTTGTGGGAAGACTCAGATGAGGCAGGGGCATCTGCAGCAAGGTAACAGTGACTGGCATGGGGAACCAAGACCACGGAACAAGACATGCCTCAAGGCAGAGCATGGTCACACCACCGCTTGGGCAGGGTGGGCAGTAGGGTGAGAAGCCAGGAACCAGCAATGCTCAGAGCAGGCTACCTGGAGGGCTGGGCAGGGCCTGGCCAGGAACCAGTGCTGGAAAGGCAGAGAGGGGAGGGAGGGAAAGCTTATCTTCGCAGAGAGTTGAGCAAAGGCTTGGCAGAAGGAAGTGGGATCCCCGAGGGCAGGAGAGAGGGGCAGGGACTTGGTGGGGCACACAGTGGTCAGCGGCAGGCTGCCCCTTGTCATCCCTCAGGACATGGCCTCTCAACCTGCCTCAGCCTGGAACAGGGCTCCCGCATTCCCTCACAAGCTATCCCATCTCCCTCAGGGTTGGGCTGCCAGTCACCCCAACCCTTTCACTTCCCTTCCTAACCGCACCTGCCCAGACCACAGGCATAGCAGGGCCCAGGTTTCAGTTCTCATTTCCGCCGCACCTCTGTAGGCTCCTGAAAAGTTTCAATTTCTTGACAGGGGTTGGGCCTGATACTGACGTTGGTACCTTCAATCTTCTGTCACCACCTCCTTGCCGTCATTCCTGCCTCTCCCCCTACTCCCTCTCTCCTATCCTCTGCCTCCTAGCAGCCAGAGCAAGCCTTCTAATATGCTGTTTTGACCATGCTCTCCTCTGCTCAAGACCCTTCCATGGCTCCCTCTGCCCTACAAATTAAGCCCAACTTCTTAACAAGACATTCAAGGCCCTTTACCACATGACTCCAGCTGGCTTTTCTGAACTTCTCCTTCAATCTCACCATTGTAGGTGCCTTTTATTCCAAACACAACATATATATGCACTTTTCCAGAACTCATCAAGTTCTTTTAGCAACTTCACACTTCTGAATATGCTATTCCCTCTGCCTTCAGCCTTTCCTCCTTTTCTCTGCCTGATAAACTCATATTCACCCTTCAAACCACAGCCCCAAACCCCTGCTTCTGTAAAACTTTCCCTCCCCACCCAGGTCAGGATTAATCGTCCTGCCTCTGGGTCTCTAAACCTTGTTCAGATCTTGATGACAGCACTAAGCTGACTAGACTTCTACTAAGTTATATCCTTTTCTGAACTGCTCTTCCTTCCAAGACTCCAGCCCAGCTGGATTGTTCTTTAGCTACATGACCTTGGGCAAGTCACTTAACCTTCTCTGGAGTTGTCGCTGATCCCCCAGGCTGGATTAGATCTGTCGAGATTTTTCAGCACCTGTGCATACATTGATAGTCATGATTATCCCATGATTCTGTAACTATCTCCCATCAGGCTATGGGTCCCTTGCCAGCAGGATAACAGGCTAGCCTCCTTGTGACCAAATTGTCTCTCCATCCCCCCCTTTCCAGAAATCCTTATGGTAAGGATAAATTTAATCCAAACTCAGTTTTTGCAAGTGGGGAAACGGGGCCCAAAGAAGCACAGAGATTTGCCCAAGGTCATGAACCAGCTGAGGGGCTTTTTTCTCTGCCCTCCCCCAAGTCTTTGGGCCAGCCTACTCTCCAGGGACGACCCCAGCCTGGGCCAGGGCTCTGGACCAGAGAGCAGGCCTGCACCAGCCCTCACCTGTAGCTGTCCCATGGGTTTTCGGGGTGGAAGCTGCCAGACAGTTTTACTTCCCTCCTGGCTGCCGAGCGCTGAGAGCAACTGTCAGACCTCAGGCACTTCCGTTTCACTCAGAGCCAGGCTTCCTTTTCACCCCTTCCGTAGGCAGCAAGCAGACCGGGGGCCACAGCCTCTGTGCCAGCTCGTGGAGAGTTTTGTTTCTCTTTGGGGGGCCTAGCCTAGGATTGGTGGTGGACTCCCCGTAATGACAGTCTCCACCCTTTGGGATTTGTGGCAGGAAGCCTGATAACCCAAAACCCCAGGAAATTGGAGTCTTGACCTTGATGAAACCTCATTTGACCTATATAGTTGGGGAGTGAAAGGCCTTGCATGAGGAAACTCCTGCAGAATCATAAACCCCCAGAGCCAATGACGGAACCTGTTCATTTCACAGATGGGGAGACTGGGGCCCAAAAAGGGATTTTCCCAGAGTAGAAATGCAGTGATGTACCCAGGGGCATTTATTTGTAGGGAAGCCTGACCCTCAACTAAATGGTCCTAATCTGTGTTGTTCTTACATGCTTTGGCCTGTGTAATATTGTTTTGTTTTTCTGCCTCCCTTTTCCTGGCCCATCAGGGGCCCCTTCTCCCTGCTGCCTTGGTGAGCGCCTGCCTGCAACAGCAACTTCTCATCCCCAACGTGGCTGACAATTAACCTTTAAACTGCTTACAACCAGATGGCCGAGGGCGTAAAACTAATGTGTAAAATACAGATAAACGGGCTCAGGTCAAGGGCTTGAGGAACGCCTCTGGGATATCCGGGAGCCTTTTATGTTTAGAGTCTGGTCTCTGCAGCCTTCCCTCAGCAGAGAGAAAAGTCCAGGCTCAAAGGTGGGGCTTGGCACTATATCCTCACTGCTCTTTGTCAGTCCTCACTGGCTCACACGTAACCCACACATGCTTGGAGGAGGCCTCTGGAAGGAAGACAACAGCTTGCCCCTCTGCTTCTCTCACTTAGGTAACTTATCATCCCCAAGGCTGGGAGGGGCACTAAAGATTAGGCAGTTCAACCCCAAGTCAGAGTCAGAAGTCATTTCCTTCATCTGTCCTTTCTCTCCACAACCTTTATTGGACTCACACCACATCCAGGGCTTGGTGCTATGAGATCCAACAGGGTCTTGTCTTCAGGAAACTCACCACCCGAGGTGGGAGACAGACATGGAGAGAGACGCTGCAGTGGAGTGCATCATGCGCCCCGAGGAGGGAGAGACCAGGTTTCTCAGGGACAGAGATGCTCCCCTAGAAGGATGAATTTACCAAACGGAGAAGTGGAGGAATGGCTCCAAGCAGTTCTCTATCCTCCGACCTCCGAGCCCACCCTGTCAAGCAGGTGCCTGCTAGATCAGACTCCTGGACTTCTGCACAACACTTTGCCCTTCCCCCAGGCTTTATTTACTCACTTTCTTGGTCAACAAACTTCCCATGCACTTCATCTGTGAACACTCTGTCCTGGGCCCTGGGGACTCCTGACCTTGAGGTGCCCCCCGCCTGGTGGGGGATAGATGCATAGAGAGATAATGACCACACAGTGTGGACATGGTGTGAGGGAGGGAAGGACAGCAATGGAGAGCCAGCAAGGCACTTGAGCTATTCTGGGGGGTCAGGGAAGACTTTCTGCAAGAGGAGAGTTATGACCTGAAATCTGAGATGCAGAATCCCCTTTGATCCTCCGAACATTCCTGGAAGGTAGGTCTCATTATCTCCATTGGAGTGGTGATAAAACTGAGGCCCAAAAGAGGTCAATGTCTCACCTAAGGTCACACGGTTAGTAAGTAGGCAGATAGGGGGTGCATTCACCCCTGGCACCCAGCAGTGGAGTCCGAGGGTGGCACCACTGGAAGAGCTGGGCCCAGGGGGCTGGGACCAGAGGTAGGATGTTCAGTGGCACAGAGGGAGGAGCAGAAGCTGAGAGCTTGGAGCTGGGTGGAACCAGCAGGACATGCCATTCCCCCCCTACACAGAAGACCGGAGGAAGGGACAAGGAATACCAAACAGGGCATCTGTTCATGGCTTTAAGACAGCAGAGCTGGCTTGGTCCTTGGACACCATCTCATCTAGCCCCCATTAAACTGAAGCTCATCCAGGGCAATTTATGAGGACACACAGCGTCACAGTGGTTGGCCAGGCACTAGAATCAGAGGCTCTGTCCCCAGCCCAGGGCTCCATGCACAGCCCCAGCTGCCACTATATCATTTAATCGAAACTACATTCACTGGCACAGACTCTGGGTTGGACACTCCTCCAAGCATCATGGGAACCATGGGGATCCTCCCCTTCGCTGCTGTGGGGAGCTTACAGCTGGGGTGGGCAAGTCAGATCCGTCTCACAGACCTGGCCTCTCCAGGCAGCATATGGGGAGTGGGGCAGCAACAGGCATGAACAAAGTGTTGGGGAGTGGGGTGGGGAGGACGTCAGTGTCCCAGTTGCCCTGGGCAAGTCCTTGGACCTCAGCTCTCCCATATGTCCCAAGCAGAGACTGGAGCTAACAATCTCTGAGGTCCCTCGGTTCAGGCAGTCAGGCCTCTACACTTGCTTGCCTTGCAAAGGTTGGGAGGTAGGGCTGGGCCAAGCTTCCTGTAGGCTGGTTGGTGGGAGACAGAGGAAGTGGCTTGAGCTGCTTGAACCACCCTTGCTGCCTATGTCAGGGCTGACCCATTAGCAGCAGGGAAATCACAGACTCAGCCTTCAGACATCTGGGAGGTGTTGGGCAGCCAGGGTATTTTTAGAAGGCCAGAGGCAGACATGCCCGGAATCCTGGGCGTGGCTGAGCCAAAGAGGCTGGGAGGCCGGCAGAGGGTGAATCAAAAGAGGTGGTCCCAGCCCTGGTTCTTACTTCACCAAGGTCAGCTGGCCTTCCCTTTCTCCAGAGACCAGTGCTCAGGCCTGTTGTGTGCAAGCTCTGGCTTCTCTGATTGGCCGCTAATCTGCTTCCTTCACGTACTGAGCCGTTACAGGGCCTCAGGGAGAAGATGTGTGTCCCCGGCTCTCGATCCGCATTGATTCCTTCCACTAGCTCTTCAGGTGCTTTCTCTGGCCCAGATGAGATGCTGGGCCCTAGGGATATAGAATAGAAAGGAGGCAACCCTGGAGGGGCTGAGATCTGTTGGGAGAGGGGGCAGGGAAGATGGGAACACAGCGATAACACCCCAAGACCACTTTGGGAAAGCCTGAGGCCACTTTGGGAGAGGAGGACATGAGGGCCTGAGGGAGCTAGGAAGGGGCCTGTTGGTTTCCCAGGCCACAGGACCACGTGATTATCTGTGGCCAAAAATGTAAGCTGCCAGGGCAGGTACCATGGCATAGTGGTTAAATTTGCTGTGCTCCACTTTGGAGGCCCAGATTTGCAGGTTCAGATCCTGGGTGCAAACCTGCACCAGTTGTCAGCCATGCTATGGTGACAACCCACATACAAAATGGAGGAAGATTGGCACAGATGTTAGCTCAGGGTGAATCTTCCTCAAGCAAAAAAAGAGGAGGATTGGCAACAGATGTTAGCTCAGGGCTAATCTTCCTCGGCAAAAAAAAAAAAAAAGAAAAAAAAAGTAAGCTGCCAGCTCGGAGGCAAGCTCAGGATTATAACTGAAGGGTGATTATCAGTCTTTTCTAGAGCCACGTCTTTTCCTCTTACATTATTTCTGAAAGATGATATCTCAGAATTGGAGTAAAGGGTAAGACAATCTTTTCAGTTCTTGACCTTTCACCTACCAGAAAAAGTGCCCAGTTTGCAGTGGCAGCTCTAACAAATGGATGCTCCTGCTTTCTTCTCCCGACCCCATCCCCGTGAATCCCTCCAGGCAAGTCCACTCCATGGTATTATAGACGAAGACCCAAGACCCAGAAAGGAGCATGTCCAGCTCAGGACTAAGGAAGGACTCTGACCTCTGTCTGGAACCTGCGGATTCCCACGTGGTCAAAACCACGAGACAGGCACTCCCGGCCCACCCATCACAAGGAGACGGCTGGGGCATGGGGTGGACAGAGGGCAGGAGTCCAGCCCCACACTGTGCCCCATCACCACTGACTCTGCAGCTTAGATTTGGCCTGTCCCTTCCTCCTCCCCAGGATGGTCTAGCCTCTCAGCCCAGTGCTTCTCAAACTGGGCTCCTCAGTTTCCTGAGGGTTTCCAGCCTTAGTCTGTAAGTTCTCTACCTGAATTTTTAAATGTTGTAGCTTCTCTTTGATGAGAATCTAAGTAAATTAATATGAGCATATTCTGGCTTGGTAGGAATGCAGAGCATCCTACAGAAGAGGCGGCTCTGAGTGTTGGCGCCCATGTCTGGGTTTATCAACAAACTGGTTCCAAAGAATCTCTTAAAGTGATGACACTGAACTTCAGTGTGGTATCTCAAGCTGACTTATCAAGTTTGAAACTCACTGCTCCAGCCAAAATGCTTATTTTCTTCCTGTAGGATCCTGGGCAGAGAAAGAACACTCTCAGTTGGGGTTAGAAGGCCTGAGTTCTAATTTTGTTTCTGCTCCCAGCTGATGGTTGAGCCTTGGAAAACTCCCTACCTGGGTCTGGGTCTGCGTCTGGGCTTCTTCATTTGTAAAATACTGACTTCGGGTCAGACAATCCCCTGCCCATTCTGGCTCTCACAGGATTCCAAACTGTGATGAGCGACCTCTACCCCCACACGCCAACCCAACCCCATTTCTGAGGCCAAAGGGGCACCGGGCTGCTGGTGGAGACACAGGCAGAGAAGTAGAGCCTCCAGGAGGGCGGGTGACAGAGATAAAGGAGGCAGCCTAAGGGAGGTTGGAGGTCATCAGGAAGAAAGCCTCCAGGCCAAAGAGAGCACCTGCAGCCAGCCAGGCTGTCAGCGGGAGACCCACCCAAAGGCCTAGAGGCTCCTCCCAGGGTGGTGGGATTCCGTATCCTGGGCACCTGGGAGGTCAGGGAGCCTAGCTAGCCCTCACTGGTAGGGGATTCCCCTCTGAGATTCCCCAGCAAGTCATCCCCCATCTCACTCCACCCATCCCCCCCGCCAGGGACCTAGAGCCACCCTCTTGTATAGGCCCACCAGATCCCAGCTCACTCTGAGGACCCGCTGTGGACAACCTTCCACCAACATGCATCCCTTGGTCCTGCCCAACTCCCACAGATTGCCTAGATCTCAAGTTAGGAGTCCCCTCTGTCAGGAAGCCCTCCCGTCTCCCCCACCCCAGGCAGCGTCAGGGCCTCTATGAGCCTCTGTTCCTTCCACGGATCCACTGTAATTGTTTTCTGTCCATCTCTCCCTCCAGACTCCCTGCTGCCTGGGTTAATTCAAACACTGTGAAGATGACAGTCTCTTGATGCAAAGAGCTTTTTAACTCATCAAAACTTTCCCGAAGTCAGCTCTGTGCCGGGCACTGCTTTGTGACGAGCTGTGCTAGAGGTTGACTCTGGCCCTCAGGCCTTCTTCATCAGAACTGCTCTAGTGTCAACTTGCTGTTTGCCCACAGGGGCTGGGAGTGGGCTTCTGTGAGCCCTCTCTCTCTTTGCTGGGAAAAGATTTGAAGCTCTTGGCCAGGGAATTTCAGGCCTGGAAAAGCAGCTGGAGTAGCAGGAAGTGCATCCCATAGGCCCCTCCTGACTTTGGGATGCCTGCCCTCCAGATCAATGTTCCAGCGCCTGGGGCAGGCTTTGCCTGCTGGTGACAGTTTGCGGACTGAATAAACTAATCTGGGCACCCCACCGTCTGACCCATCAATTTGTCCTGTCTTGTCATCCTATACCTGAAGGGGTCTCCTGGGCTAGAGAAGTGAGTGGGGGACTGCCAGACGGAGGAGAGGGCAGAATGGAGGCAGGGAGTCCTGGGGAGAGAGTGTGGGTAGGGAAATGCTTGGGGGTAGGTGGGGTGGTCCCCACCACACCTGGGTGGAGGTGGCTGCCTCTTCACCTGGGTGTGGGATCATCCTAGCTTTCAGTGACTTGTTCCCCACCTTGGCCCAGCTGAAGAGGCTTCAGAGCCCAGAGGTCATAGGTCATCACCTCCCAGAAAAACCCTGCCCAGCCCCAAGATGGCCTGTCCTCAGCACCCCAGCCCACTGAGCAGAGAGAACACTGGGCTGTGAGTCAGGAAAGTGTGTGGTTTGGGCAGATGACACCTCCCCTCTGGGCCTCAGTTTTCCCAGGTGTGCAATGAAGAGATGGACTCTGTAAACCCCCAGGGGCCCCTCCAGTCAGGACAGAGTGTGTGCAGGATGCAGGGGAAGAAACTGCTCCTGTGTGGGGGGTGCTGGCTGGGTGCTCCCATATCTCCCATCCCATGTAATCTCACAGCCACAGAGTGAGAAAGAAATATCCCTCCCCACGTACAGCTGGTGGCACTGGGGGCACAGGCTGCCTTGGCCGCTTCAGGAATCACACCTGTGAGCTGAGGTGGGGCTACCAGATTTTTGCTCTAGGAAAGAAGGATGGCCTGCAGATGTTTTGTTTTGTGGTAAAATATATATAAGATAAAATTTACCATTTTAACCATTTTCATGTGTACAATTCAGCGGCATTAAGTACATTCACAACGTTGTGCAACCATCACCACCATCCACTTCCAGAACTTTTCCATCCCAAACAGAGTCTGTACTCATCACACAGTAACAGTAACTCCCCTTTTCTCTCCTCCCAGCCCCTCGTGCCCTCTTATTCGACTTTCTGTCTCTATGAATTTGCCTATTCTCAGTACCTCATATAAGTGGAATCGTCCAATATTTGCCCTTTTTTCTCTGGCTTATTTCACTTAGCATGATGTTTTCAAGCTTCATCCATGTTGTAGCATGTATCAGAACTCCAATCTTTTTAAGGCTGAATAATATTCCATCATATAGGTACAGTACATTTTGTTTATCCATTCATCTGCTGATGGACAATTGGGTTCTTTCCACCTTTTAGCTATTGTGAATAATGCTGCTATGAACATGGGTGTACAAGTATCAGTTTGAGTCTCTGCTTTCACTTCTTTGGGGTACATACCTAGAAGTGAAATTGTTGGATCATATGGTAATTCCATATTTTACTTTTTGAGGAACCATCAAACTTTTTCACAGTGGCTGCAGCATTTTACCCTCCCACCAGCCATGCATAAGGGTTCCAATTTCTCTATATCCTCTCCAATAGCTGTTATTTTTCTTTTTATTATTTTATAATAATAGTCATTCCAGTGACTGTGAAGTGGTATCTCACTGTGGTTGGCCTGGATTTTTTTTTTTTCTTAACATATTTTAGCTGCAGAGTCCTTTTATCAAAGGAAATTTAGGGGCCGGTCGGGTGGCACAGCGGTTAAGTTCGCACGTTCCACTTCAGCGGCCTGGGGTTCACTGGTTGGGATCCCAGGGGCGGACATGGCACGGCTTGGCACGCCATGTTGTGGCAAGCGTCCCACATAGAAAGTAGAGGAAGATGGGCATGGATGTTAGCTCAGGGCCAGTCTTCCTCAGCAAAAAAGGGGAGGATTGGCCGCAGATGTTAGCTCAGGGCTAATCTTCCTCAAAAAAAAAAAAGAAATTTAGGCTACAGAAAATCTGCATGACGAGCTAGCAGTGGTGAACTGGAGGTGAGAGGGGCTGGTAAGATGTATGTCGGGTGCCCTTGTGTGAGCACCCTTCCTGTCGGGCCCCCACAGCACCCCTGAGATCTTTCTGAGGAACCTGGTGGCACAGCGTAAAACGTTCCTGGCTCCTGGTCACTGAAGTCACTTCCCTTCTGGGGCACTAGCTGGAGGAAGCCGAGTGTAACAGTGGCAGGAAGCGTCTTGTTCTTCGTCCTTGGGAGAGGACTTCGCCAGCCACCCTGGAGGAGGCCTCTCTGTTTTGGCAGTCCCACTTCAGGTTATCAGATGTAAAGAGGCCCTGGCAGAACAAAATAGGACGCTGTGTGGGCTGACAAAGGCTGCTTCTCCCAAGGTCCGATTGGGTGCAGAGCCAGCGAGGAAGGCAACACACTTGCAGGGGACGAGGAGCTTCCAGGGTGCAAAAGAAGAAGGCCCCGGGCCTTCCCTTGTGAGGTTCCAAATTATTCAATTCTCCCCAGAGAAAACCACCCCCAACAAACTCCACTGGTCAGTGGGAAAGGACACCTGGTCCCCCAAGGGGAGCTCACAGGTGTGGGAAAGGGGCCTGCACTGGGGACCAGGCTCAACTCTGTGGCCCAAGGCCTAAAGTCTCCTTTGGACTTTCCTTCTGGAGAAAATTGCCTGACCTGAGGAGTGTGAATAAGAGCTGGGACTTTGGAGTCCTGTGTTTGTGGCTCCTGGGGCTCTGAGCAGCGAGGAGAGCAAGGCTGGTGTGCAACAGTGACTTCTGCTGAAATGAGCGAGTCCCCGAGGGTTTTGAGTAGACATATGAGGTGGGAGAGGAGGCCTCCAGAGGGGCAGATTGAAGTTTCTATTGATAAGATCTTGTGGGAGCTCAAGCAATTAGTGGGGAAGAAATGTGACTATAATTTGTATGTCAGGCCGCTGGAGTGACCACACCAGTTGCATGTAGTTCTCAAGTTCTTTGCTTCTCCAGCTCCCAGAGGTGGGGCAGGGTGAGGGGTACCAGGCAAATGTATTATCCCTTTCTGTACCCAGGCACTCTTTCAAGACAGCCCTGGAGAATGGCAGGGCAAGTCTCTGGGCCTCTTTCCACATGTCAGTGCCCTGTGAATCCTTCTCAGGTACACTTCAAAAGCTTCCCAGCTTCTCCTCATCCTCAGGATTCCACTATGCCCCCTTGCCCAGGTCTGTAGCCCAGGACAGCACTCAAGTACTCAGGTTATTTCCTGATCCCTCCCTCTATCGAGACTTACGCAGGGGCCAGCCCTGTGGCCGAGTGGTTAAGTTCGCATGTTCCGCTTCGGCGGCCCAGGGTTTCACTGGTTTGGCTCCTGGACACGGACACGGCACTGCTCACCAAGCCATGCTGAGGTGGCGTCCCACATGCCACAACTAGAAGGACCCACAACTAAAAATACACGACTATGTACCAGGGGCTTTGGGGAGAAAAAGAAAAAATAAAATCTTTAAAAAAAAAAAAAGACTTATGCAGCCTGTGCCCAGTGTGCCCAGTTCCCTCTGAACTTCATTAGGGACTCTGAGCTCCGCTGACAGACCAAATTGACCTAAGGATTGATGGCAGTAGTCGGTTAATCTAGCCAATAAGAGCTTTATATACATCCCTTCCCTGATTCCATTCACGTTTTTCCAGGGATCTTACTTCCTCCCAAACACAACAATCTGAACAATAGGTTGTTGGAATGTACCACCTCGATAGTCTTTCAATCCTGTTGTGCAAAGAAGGTATGATTCTACTGGCAGAATTTTAGGCACCTTGAAAAGATGTTTGGGAAGATATTTTCTTGCCAAATAGGCATCCTCTGCTAACCCACAGAGAAGACAGCATTTTCTGCCTACACGTGAGGGGGCCCAGATAAGGCCCAGGGCTCTGAGCCAAACAAGCCTAGTCCCAGCTGTGACCTTCAGCTCCACTCCCCTGGCCAAGATGCTAAATTCAGGTCGCGCATCGGTCCCGAAGCAGGTTAGACCCGTCACCGTCACCGTGGGCACGTGCCTGGGCAACCAAATTTGCCTAAGATAAAATTCTGATTATGCAAAAGGTGTCTTTAGCCTGCAATGTTTTCCATACCCAGCACACAAATGAGAACATTTCTTCTTGACTACACTTGAAAGGAAAAGAAAGACAAACAGGATAAAGAGCAAGATAAGAGAATAGAGCAGGAACCAAGGAACTGAATCCTATCAGCCATCCAACCTTCATTCCACCAGCCTGCTCATCTACACCCCATTTTACTAATCCATTCTTGCAATCAACCAATCAATCTTCATTCAACTAATACGCAAAGGAGCCAGTCTTCATTCAATCAAACATCTTGTATTTATTGGAGAACCAGTTAATTTCACTCATTCATTCACTTTCTTTAAGAAATCAACCTTCATTCAACCAACAAAGTACTAAGTAGTCATTCAATCTTCATTCACCCAACTAAGTATTCTAAATATCAAAGCTCAGGGCTGGAGGAGACCTCAAAGGCCATCCAGTTCAGTCAATTCAATCTTGTAGGAATCCTCTCCATTGCAACCTTGCCAGATAGACACCCAGGCTTTGTTGAATACCTCTAACAATGGAGAGCTCACTATCTTCAAAGGCAGCCTGGACTGCTATGGGACAGCTCTGGCTGTGAAAAAATATTTTTTGGTCCCCTTGCAATGTTCGTTTCTGCCTCTGGTGCTGCATATCAGGCCACCAAGAACAACTTGTCTCCTGTGCTGGGAGAGACTGTCAGCAGGTAAAGATGGAGATTATGTCCTCTGGGCTCTCTCCTTCCCTCACCTGACCCGTGTGGGTGATATCCCCTCTTTGTTCTGGTCTCTCTCTCATGGTCAGGCAGCCTCACTCGGTCCAGGGCTCTCTCCTGGTTGGGGATTGGAATGGGAGGCAACCTTCCAGGTAATATGTGACCAGCTCTAAGCTAAGGGGATAGTCACCTCCAGTTCTGAACAGACCAAGCCCCTGAGTGTTTGTCATGCTGCCATTTTGCTGAAGGGTTCTCCCGTCACCTGGTCCACATGCCCTCCACCTCCCTTCGCTATAGTTGGGCATCCTAAGGGCAGCTGGTCTGTGAACTTGCTGGAGACCTCAGAGATGGCCTGACCCACAGGTCTACCCAAATGGGGGCAACAAGGATTAGGTGGGCCAGCCATTCCTCCTCTGAGATCTGAGGAGGGAGCTAAGCCATTGGAAGCAGGACATGAGGCAGGAAGACAGAGAGGGCAGTGGGTAGGTCAGGACAGGCAGTGAGAGAGCAGAGGCCAAGGGAAGGAAGTGAGCCACCACATCAGCCAGGCTATGGGAGCAAGGGGCTACAAACTGACCAATTTAAGCAGAAAAATCATTTCTGAAAAGGACTCTAGGTAACTTGCAGAAACTGATCTCTAGTTAGAGGATGATTCAGTAGCAGGATATAAATTTAATTCTAAAGAATTATGGCACACGACAGGAAAAAAAATTTTGGTTGAGAAAATTTAAAGCTTCTCTTCCCCCGTGCCTTCTAAGAAAGGTCCATCTGTCCGGGTAGCGTGGGGGATTGGATTTTGCTGAGAACAAAATCTGGTTCAGGGTGATGGCTTTCCTACAGAGATCACAGCCTCAAGCAGGGGTAAGGAAGAGAAGCCCAGAGCTAAGTGTGCTGCAAAAAAGAGGGGGGCAAGAGAGGTGGGAGCAGGGAGACCCCTGAGAGGAGAGAGGCCTGGCGTTGCTTGAGGGGAGAGAGAACTGCATGGGCTGTCCGATGCAAACCCTACTCCACCTCTAGAGGGAAATCTTCAATACTCCATTTCTCACCAGGGCCTTGAGGTGAAGATTGACTTTGGGGTAATTAAGAGAAGTACTGAGTCTTGCTCCTTGGGAGGGGTGTGAGTGGAGGCTGTGGTGGGAGGGCAGACACACCCGGACAGCATTTTGGGGACTTGCCCAGAGTTTTTTTTTTTTTAATAGCACTTTTTTTTTTTTTTTAAAGATTTTATTTTTTTCCTTTTTCTCCCCAAAGCCCCCCGGTACATAGTTGTATATTCTTCGTTGTGGGTCCTTCTAGTTGTGGCATGTGGGACGCTGCCTCAGCGTGGTTTGATGAGCAGTGCCATGTCCGCGCCCAGGATTCGAACCAACGAAACACTGGGCCGCCTGCAGCGGAGCGCGCGAACTTAACCACTCGGCCACGGGGCCAGCCCCTTGCCCAGAGTTTTTGATGAGAATTTCAATTCTCAGCTGAATCTGGGCTTCAATCCTTACCCTAAATAAAGCCCCAAATGTACAACATAGTAGCTACAGTTAACAATACTGTATCGTGCACTTCAAATTTTGTTAAGAGGGTAAATTTCGTGTTAAACGTTCTTACCACAATTAAAAAAAAAAAAAAAAAAGCCAGGGGGCCAGCCTGTGTCTGAGTGGTTAAAGTTCTGTGCACCCCACTCTGCGGCCCAGGGTCACAGGTTCAGATCCTGGGTGTGGACCTCCTCCACTCACCAGCCATGTGGCAGCAACCACATATGAAATAGAGGAAGATTGGCACAGATGTTAACTCAGGGCTAGTCTTCCTCAAGCAACAAAATGAGGACGATTGGCAGAGATGTTAGCTCAGAGTGAATCTTCCTCACTCAAAAAACAAACAAAAAAAGAGCCAGACACTCCCCCTCCCTCACTATCGCTGCCAAAGTGCCAGTGCAGGCTGATCTAGCTCAAGCCGAGATGGCCTTGGAGTATTGTCTCAATGCCAGAGGGAAGTTGTGGCTGTGAGGTTAGCATTCTGGTCTGAGCAAGAATGGATTTTTCAGGGGGTATGAATCAGGATCCCTTTGGGCGCAAGTAATGGAAATTCCTCTTGAATGTGTTAAGAAAATAAAACAAACAAAACCCAAATCATAAAAGGGGAGGGCAGAATTATTGGCCCACATAAATGTAAAACTCAGGAGTATACTAACTTCAGGAATGGCTAGATCCAGGCACACAAGTCAAGTCACCAGGAGTTTGTCTCCATCTCACCAGTTTGCCTTCCTCTATGTTGGCTTCTCTCTTAAATTACTCTCCTCAAGTGGTGGCAAAATGGCCCCCGAGAACCCCGTCATTAGCCCTACTGGAAAGATCTTACCTTCCCAGTAGTTCTGAGGACAGTTCCAGGACTGAGTCTCATGGGACTAACTGGGTTACTTCCTCAACCCTGGTATTGGGAGGGTGGGGTCAGCCACACAGGAACTCCTTGAACTGAGAGCACAGGCAGGAAATTCTCCCAAAAGAAATTAAGGTACTAATAGCAGAAACGGGAATGGCAAGACAGCAGTCAGTGGAAAATGGAGACACACACCCTGTGAAGTGAAGTGAGCTCAGGAGACTGATGTCAAAAAAAAAATCCCCAGGGGCCAGCCCCATGGTGCAGTGGTTAAGTTCACATGTTCTGCTTTGGTGGCCCAGGGTTCGCCAGTTCAGATCCCGGGTGCGGACGTGGCACCGCTTGGCAAGCCATGCTGTGGTAGGCGTCCCACATACAAAGTAGGGGAAGATGGGCACAGATGTTAGCTCAGGGCCAGTCTTCCTCAGCAAAAGAGGGGAGGATTGGCCACAGATGTTAGTTCAGGTCGAATCTTCCTCAAAAAATAAAACGAAATAAAATAAGCTTTAAAAACAAACAAACAAAAAACCCCCAAACTTTCTTGTATGACCCCATGGCTGGAAATTTATGTTAAATCCAGCCTCAAATGATACATGATTTATTAAGAAACTAGAGCGTCTCCAGGAAGGGGTGAGGTGGGCTAGGGCAGATACACTTGGCCAATTTGGGCCCCCACTCCTTCCCCTGTTAGCCTTAGCTTCAGAGACAGGATTTGCTGTCGTGGAGCTGCTGTCGTGGAGCTGGCTACCAGGAGGGCCCTGAAACCTCTGGTCAAGGCCACAAGCTACAAGAAAGGAGCGACGTTTGCAGGGAGGGCAGCCCCAGGGACAAGAGAGGAGGATGTCGAACTGTGGTAAGAGCTTCCCACTGAAATGTCACGGGCTGGTGGTGGGAGAGGAGGAGAGAAGCGGCAAAAGCAAGAGGTTTTTAGGCTCCGGCAGTAGGAATAAAACATGAATTCAAAGTCGCAAATCAATGCCTTCATCTCTGTGCAAGAATGACCAGTGCCACTTACAGGCAAACACAGTGATAAGGGGGGTCCCAGGGTTCACATGACGCAGAGACAACAGGAAGGAGACAAGCGCTCCCCATCCAGGTTAAGACTGAAGAGACCTGTGCTATGAACCATGAGCCACAGGACAAGATGTGCTTGACCACAGCTTGAGAATCCGGCCCTGCTAGAACAGATAACCATGGGTGCACCTGATAGGGAGGCCTTACTGAGGAAGGCCGAGTTCTTTGGAGACTGGATGCCCCATGCTGGATATCTTCAGCCCTCTGCTCTTCCCCACCCTGCCTTCTGCCCAAGGAAGCTGACGCGTAGAAGCGTAATTGACAGGAGTCCTGTGCTTCTGGCTTCAGGTTGGATTTGGCCGATGGAGAGTCCCAGCTGGAGAGCTGAGGAAGGGAGGAGAGCGAGGTCAGGGGATTGATTCCCTTGTCCCCCTTCTTGTGGCAGTGACTTGGGCTGGCTCTGTCCCTCAGCTTAAGGTCACTCCTCCTCTCAGGGGCTGACTCCACGTAACTCTTTCTCATTCCAGGTCCAGTAAACGCTCCCCTCCCCGACTTGGCCATTTGGGCCTAGAAGTGGTGACAGCTCTGCTGCTACTAGCTCCAGATTATTGCACTTGAGGTTCCCCTACACTTTGTAAATAGTCTCTTTATAAATAACACCTTCTTCTATTTTCAGCTGAGTGGGCCATCTGTTTCTTGTTTGGATCCTAAATGATACTGGCCCTGAAATTCTCCCTGTTAACTGCTTGGAGGAGGAAGAGGGGGCGGTGGCGGTGGAGGGGGGGAGGGGGGAAGGGGGGCAGTCCTCAGGACTAAGAAAGAGCAGCGGGGCTCTGGTGGCAGGAGCTGGGACCAGCTGGGGAGGTGGAAGGGATGCAGATCCCTCAGCCTCCTGAGTCTGAGTCCCTGGCAGGAGACATGGGGCTGGGACAGGCAGGGGAACAACGACTAATATAAAGTTCTTCAGAGCCAGCCTGAAGCTACATTAAAGGCCTGGGTATCTTCTCTTCCACCGGGGAGAGTAGTACCTAGGAGGATTGGCACTTGCTGGCACCTACGGTGTCCCTGTACTTGCTGGATAGATTGAAGGACAAACAGGAACGCCAAGGACTCACGAGTTTGAAACATTCCAGCATTTACTTTCAGGGTGACCAACAAGGCCATCTTGAGGCAGATGTACCTCTGAGGATTGTGCCTCTCAGTAAACGAATTATTTTTTTCCCTTTACAGGAGATGGGGAGCTCAGAGCTGAGGCAGCCAGGGGCCTACCTAGTGCTGGGAGCAGGGGTGAGGGGGCGGGCAGAGTGTCAAAGATATGGGGACAGGGCTTGTCTCTAAGGGCAGAGGAAGTGAGAGAGAGGATCCAGGCTGAAAATTCCACCAGCTCTCCAGGCCCCTTATAATGCTAATGCTTCCACATTTCAACCAACAGTGGCTCTAAACATCCGGTGTTTCTCTTCCCCATCACAGCTAAGTGCGCCTACATGGGGGCCGAGGAGGGAAGGTAGGGGCGTCCAAGAGGCTTCCCTGAAGAGTTGGGGGGTGCCTGCAGAGGAGGGAAGCTTCTCCCGCTGGATGTTCACTGAGCTCGAACCCTGCAAGCTCATCCTGGTGCTGCTGCTGGAATTAGTGTGGTGAGAAACGGGGCTGCGGGAGGAGGACCTGGGCCATGTTCCCGTGAGACTGGGGCTGTCTGAGAACACAGATGGTGGATGAAGAGCTCTGAAGGTAGGAGGCCCATGGAAGGGCCTATGTCAGCAAGCTTGTCAGGACCAGGACACGGTGGGCCTGGGAGGAAAATGGGACTACCCCTCCCACTTCCTCATACTTCCCATGGCTCCATGTGAAAGAGCGTGAGGGCTAGAAGAGGCGCAGGAACCAGAGGGCCAGCCAGCAGCCTCTGGGCCAAGCAGTGGGGCCCCCGACTTGGAGGAGGGGCTGGCGACAGACAGATGGTTGGAACAAAGGAAGGCCAGGCAGCCCCTATCTGTGGGAGTCCTTGGCAATGAGGGGGCCAAGGTAGAGCCGAACAGCACCCAAGAGACCACAGATGTCCCCTCTGTGGAGACCACCACATCACAGAGGCCATCGAGGCAGACAGAACCAGAGTAAGGCCAGGGACTCCTCTCCGCTACAGAGTGAAGCCAGGCTGGCAGGAGATCTTACCAGGCTTCCTCCCCACCCCCAGGAACTAGTGGGCAAAAAGAGAAAAGAGAAGCCCAGTATGTCAGAAAAGAGAGTAGAATATGTCATTGGCATACCATGGTCCATCCCCACGCAAAGCCCTCTAGTCACACTTCTAGCCTGGGTGGGTAGCAAGACGGCTATGAATTGTACAGGAGATTGAAGTTTCAAACTGGACTGGTCTAAGTTTAGATAACTGAATGAGACCAGAAAGTTATAAAAACTCTACACCTATGATGTTCAAAAAGAGGAAACAGTAAAGGGAGTGACTAAGGAGAAAAAAGGACCCAGAATTGCTTCATGTGTCTACCTCAACAGCTGAAACTCATCAACAACCAGTTGCAGTAACAAAGTGGCCATGGGCCTCCCATCTCTGCAGGGCGGCACGGCATCCCACCAACGTGAGCAAAAGAGAGCATCCAAGAACCAGGAGGCCTGAGGTCTTGAGATTCACTCTGATTGGACCATCTTGGGTGACAGGGCCACTCCTGAACCAATCACGGTGGCCCAGAGATGGAATATGCCAATTGGTCAAGCTTAGGTCATAGTTCCCCCTCTGGAACTGGCTTCTCTGGAACCACAGGGTTCCCAAAAGGGATGTGGGAATGCAGGGAGGGGAAATATTGTGTTGGGGATTTTCCCCATTCACTCCTCCGAGAGCATAAAGTTTCTGCCCCAGGAGGAGAGCGGAACTAAAACTAAAATTTCCAGCGTTTTATAATTCCCAGAATAATAGCCATTAGCATAGTTAAAGACAATGTTAAAGAGTACATAGGAGTGGCCTGGCAGAACTAAATACCCCTGCAGTAGGAAAGAGGAGAGAAGGACAGACAGGAGGTGGGCAAGAGCTCCTGACAGGGAGTCTGGGGGCCTGAAAGCTGGGATGGGAATCACGAAGGGACAAAAGGAGTGGGCTGCCTCAGGGAGAGAAGGGTCATCTGATGGGGATTTTCTGAAGTGAAACGGTAAATGTGCAGGAAGCTCTCCAGTTTCCTATATGAAGCCATGAGTTAAAAAGTCAGTTTCTCCTGGTGTAGACCCCGGTGGGGAGATATGATGACAAAATGCAAGGTGGTACCCTGAATTGGATCCTGGAACAAAAGAGGACATTACCGGAAAAACCAGTGAAATCCAATGAAAGTCTGGAGTGGGGTTAATAGTAATTACCAATGTCAATTTCCTAGTTGTGTGAAATGTATCATAGGAATGTAAGATATTAACAGTGGGGGAAACTGGATAAGGGCTATAGGGGAACTCTCCATATTATCTTTGCAACTATAAATCTCAAATTATTCCAAAATAAAGTTTATTTTTTAAAAAGTCAGTTTCTTACGCTATAGATTCACTTTTACTGTGTGGAGGAGCACCATGTCTGGGATTATGCATATAAATAAACACTCCTCTGCCTCTAGGTATCGTGGCATCACTGGTACAGAGCGGGGGCAGTGGAAAGAGGCGAGTACCAGCTCCGGGATCCTGTGAACTGGGCAGAGTGGGTGAGATGGAATCCATGATGCACTTAGCAGACTGCAGGTACCCAGCGGAGGTTGGCAGGCTTCACACTGCCCACACCTGAAGAGCCCTCTCATTTGACGTCCCAAATCCCCGGGCCACTCGTCGCTGTGCCTGGAGGGTGAGGTGATTTTTCAGCTGCGTAGTGAAGCTTTTCCACAGGGTGAGACCCCCGGCCCCAGGCCCTTGCCTCTTTGGTACAGGTAAGCCATGCCTCACCCCCTGCCACATGTGTGGACAACGAGCTGACTGTGCTGGGTTCTGTCCTGACTAATCTCATTTAATCCTTACATCAACCTGGAAGGGTAGGGATCACTGTCCCCACTTTACAGATGGGGAAACTGAGGCTGCCGGGGCTGGTATTTGCTTTCCCTCAGGGCAGCCTCCTGAGACAGATGAGACAAACAGCACCAATAACTCTGGGGCCAGGTGAGCTGATAAGCAGAAAAAACTGGGAGTGCGGGGGGAACTCGGAGAGGGAAGGTCGCCTCTGTGTCCCACAGTCAGTGGACTTTGGAGCCAGGAGGGTTTCCAGGGAGAAGGGGACGAAGAGAGCATCCAAGAGGAGGAAATAGTGAGAGGCCTGGCACTGAGATGGAATACCTAGAATTCCGCAGCTCACAGGCAGTCTAGTCTGCCTGGGTGGGCTGGAGCCCAGGAGCCACGCGGAGAGTGGGTGGGACCATAAGCAGAGGGATTGGTGGGATCACTCCATGGGTCCTACGCCACTTCAGGATCTGCCCCGAGGCTAACATTAGCATTCCATCATTTGTAGCTAAGGACTGCCCACTCCAAGGCCTTTTTGTTTCTCTTGGAAGGAGTTCCCTGCTAGGGCCTTAATGGGTCAGTGCATAGATGGGAGAAATGATTTAGTATCTATTTTGCGCCCAACCCTAAAATGGGCCATGGGGATCAAGATGACTCGATCCCCATTCTCTAGGAGCACTCAGGCTGAGGAGTATGCTGACTGCAATGTAGTGTGGTCAGCTCGTCCATGAGAAACAGGGCCCAGGACTGAGGGTACCCAGAGGAGGCCCCAGACTCTGCTTGGCGGGGGGCGGGGATTCCCTGGCCAGACCTTACCAACCTGATGGCAGGGCAGCCAACACGGTCAGCAGTCCCCGTGGGAAAGAGAATCTCGTGTTCTTCCTCTGGCTGCCTCTCCAGGAGGAGAATCAGATCAAGGAAGTGGCGGGGCCTTGCCAGAGGCCGGGCAGGGTGGACCAGGCCTCCCGACCCGGCAGCCCCCTTTCTGCAGGAAGACAGTACCTGGGCATGGCCCATGGTGACACTGAGCAGGGGCCTGGCTCCCTGCTGATGAGATTGCCTCTCACTCTGTCCCAGGTGACCTCTGGAGCCCACACAATGGATGCGATGCTGTGAACTTGCTGTTCGCCAGCTGTCTGGAATCAGACCAACCCAGCAGGCCTATTCTCACCTCACATGCTAGGACTCGTGACACCGAAGTGCAGGACTCTCTCAAGTGCTCTGGCAACTTCTCCAAGGACATGCAAAGTGCCACAGTCCTCTGGGCCTATAGCCTGACCTGAAGCATGCGTTTCTGCAGAGCTTCACGGAAAGGGCATCTCTGATGATGGGAATGCAGCAGCGTGACTGTGTGCTCATAAAGTATGGGCCATCACAGGGTCTTTCCTCAAGCATCCTTTCTATTCTTGTGAGTTGAGTAGGGTGGGGTCAAGATGATCCCCTACTGGAGGAAACCCCGTGATTTCAGGGAAGAAGGGCCTGGAGAGACCTGGAGGTGCATGGACTCTGAGCACTGAGAAGGGAACAGAGGGGTAGGAGTCTCAGTAGTTCTCAGGGTCTTAGATGAGACGTGGAAGGAAAGACCACGAGGCTGGATACAGAGTGGATTCTGCCATGGAGAACACGGGACCTGAGGTTATTGCTATAGGTGAGTGGACAGACGGGGCGCCCACGGCCCGGGGGCCTGCCTGGGCCTAGCTCTGACTCTGTGGGGACCACTGGATCCTGGATCATCGGAGCCACAGGGGCTAGAGAGCCCATGGCATCCAACCCATTACATTGAAAGGAAGACCGAGGTCTGGATGAGAAAAGGGCATGTCCTGGGTCACCTGGTGTATCAAGGTAGGGTCCAGTCTCCAACCAGGGTCCAGAGCCTTTCCCGTCCAGGCACAGGCAGGTCAAATGCAGCAGACAGTGCTCTATCTGGGGCTGGGGACAGGGAAGGGCCTCTAGAGAGACCATGTGGTGCCCCTGCTTTATTTCTCAGATAATGAAATGAGTGTCGGAGAGGGGCAGGGACTCGCCTGCGGTCAGACAGCCAGTGAGCTACAAAATCCACCCACAAGACCCAGGTGTCCTGACCCCCAGCCCAGGCCTTCTCACTGCAACAATGTCTCTCAAGGAGAGGAAAGGGCAAGGAGAAAGTAGCTCACGTTGCTGAGTATCTATTATGTACCAGGTCCTTGACACATGTTCTTTCTTACTGGAAAGAACCTTGGAAGCAGACATTCTTATCCATGTTTAACAAATCAGAGAACAGACGTTCAGAGAGGCAAACCAGCTTGCCCAAGGCCACACAGCTGGTAGGTGGCAGTGCAGGTCTGTCCACTTCCAAAGCCCGTGCTCCTGTCCTCACCCAGGCTGGGCTGGGCTTGGCACCCAGGGCTGACCATGCAAGGAAGTGAGGGGAGGGGAAGCCAGAGGCAAACTCCAGGCACTGCCCAGGCTCCCAGTTGCCCAGTTGTACCAGTGACAAAATCAACAGAAATGACCTTGTGGGGCTGGCCCGTGGCTGGGTGTTTAAGTTCACGTGCTCTGCTTCTGGGCCCGGGATTCACTGGTTTGGATCCTGGGCTCGGACATGGCAGTGCTCATCAGGCCATGCTGAGGCAGCGTCCCACATGCTACAACCAGAGGGACCTACAACTAGAGTATACAGCCAGTTGTCCTGGGGAGCTCTGGGGAGAAGAAGAAGAAAAAAAGAACAAGATTGGCAACAGATGTTAGCTCAGGTGCCAATCTTTTAAAAATAAATAAATAAATAAATAAATAAATAAAAATAAAAATAAATGACCTTGGGACAGCAGGACCCTGCCTTCTGCCGACAGGTTTTTCTTAAAGGTATGTTGATCCACACCCTGCAACAAAGCCACACAAAACAAACAGAGCTGATGGCTTAGCCTCTGGTGTTGCTGAGATGCTCACTACCAAGTGGCTTCGGGCCGAGGCACCATGGGCCTCAGAAGCTCAGATTCTTAGGTTGGTGTGGGAACTTAGAGTCTCTCACAGCCTAACCTGGAGGGGCCTGAGGGGCTTCCACCCCACCAGGAGAGGAATCCTCTCGACAGACTTCCGGCCCGGGCTCCTCCAACCCTGCCCTTACACCCTCCCTGACTGTCTCTAGAAGCAGCCCCTTCTGCTGAGGGACTGCCTTTCTCTCTCTGAGCTGAGACTAGCCTCCTGGGACATCCCTGTAGTCTCCTTTGGGGCCCAAAGTCAGTTGCCCTATGTCCCCAGCTGGCCCTATTAAGCTGGAAGGACATCGACTCTGCATCTTCTTTGCTCTGGATCTGAAACTACCTGGGTAGGGGCATCAGTGCCAAAGCCATTCCTGAGAAATGGACACTAAGCGACAGAGATGAGCTGATTGATCACCTCCCACATTCTAGGCTTTATACCTCCACTAATGCATCCAGACATCAAATCCACCTTTGTGCTGGCCACATCCCACTGTGTTCCTATCATCTCAGACCCCAAGCCTTTTTAAATTTGATCCAAGTACAGGATCTTGCATTTCTTTTTTAATTTCCATCTTGTAAATATTAGCAATTCACAGAGGTACAATGCTTTACAGTTTACATACAGCCCCTTCACATACCTCATCTCCTTTCATGCTTAGGACAGTTTACTGGACCCTACAGAGATGGCTAAGGTGAAGTGTCCCCTGGGGAGCCTGGTCATGGTAGGGGTCCCAGCAACAGTTGCTGATTTGAACACGAGCATTAGATGAGCAGGATCCTGTGCTCCAAGGAAGGATGGATACAAGATGATGGGAGCCCAGAGAAGGGGAAACTGTGTGCAGCCCACTGGGGTGTCCAGAAGGACTCAGAGGGAGCTCAGAGCCTCAGGCTGGGCTCCAGGAGCAAGTGGGATCGGGAGTCCGCAGAAGGAGGCTGAATTAGTGAAGTCTGTCTGGTTTGGGTGGAGTCCTTCCTGAGGCAGAGGGTGGGCCACATGCTTTTGAAGGTCTCCCCCACCAGTGTTTGGGTCCCCTCAAATGAGCATCACCAACCTTCCTTCCCTCTCACGGGCAGAGGAGGAAGAGAAGGCTCAGCCGGGACTAGAGCCGAGGTCTCTCAGATGGGCTCCCCAGCCAGGGATCCGCATCAGATCGGAACCAGGCCGGCCCAGCAGTCTGTCCTGAGCTCTTTAGCTGGCTCGGGGAGGAGAAGACCTGCCCCTGCCCTCTTGAGGCTCCTGTCTGGTTGGAAAGATGGCCTTTCTCACTTTGTGTGAGGTCATTTAGGCAAATGGATTCCAGGAAGGCCGGTGGTGGAAATTCCGGCACTGGCGATGAGCCTGCGGGCATCACTCCTGAGCTGGACTGGGATCCCATCTAATGCTCCCGTCTCTGGGCCTAGAATGGGACTGGCTGCAGATCAGAAAGCGGGGCCCGCCCCAGCCCAGGGGCCAGGCTTGCGGGTGGGTCCAAGCTAAACCTTTACACAAGGGTCCATTGTGGTTTCTCGGCCTGGCCCTGGGCTCCGCCAGCCCTTCCGGCTCCCGGAAAATGCTTCCTGTCTGGCAACTCCCGGAGCAGCTTGTCCTTGGCCAAGGCGCGGGCCCCACACCCAGGCCTCTCTCTCCCAGTGGGGATGCTGGACTCCTGCAGCTCAGAGCTCTCGGGTCCAGCCCCCCTTTCACAGCCAGGGTCCCTGAGGCTCAGGGGGGTGGGTACAGGCCAGAGCAGCATGCCAGGACCGGAACTAGGACCAGAACCCAGCACTCTGGGCATTTTTTCAGCTCTCACTCCCCACAGGAGGCAGTAGGGTGTGGACTCAGAGAGGGGAGGAGGCTGTCCCAGCCGACTGTGTCAGAGTCTGGGTGAAATGACTGGTGCCCAGGTGGCTGCTTGCCCTCTCTAGACCTCTCAGGAGATCCGGGCCCTCTTGGTTCAGCTGTGTGGCCTTGCAAGGATCACAGTTCCTCTGCATCTGGGGGTTGGGGACATCCCCACAGTCAATCTAGCCCTCACATCCTGAGCTTTTAAATCAGGCACAGATGCGCCTGGAGATGGGATGAGGAAAAGAAGCTCTGGAATTTGGGGGTTTGACAATTCCGCACCATCTCTGTGTGCCAGGCTGCACCACAGCCAGAAGCCCTGGGGCCTGGGCTCCCAACCTTTGCCTGGGCTGACAGCGCCACCTGGGGCCCAATCTGTGGGACATGAGTCCCACTGGGGATGCCACTGCCAGCCTTCACTGGCTGGAGGACCTCTGTGCCACCCTGTGGTAGGCGCTGGAATAAAGGAGGGATTCTGGCCCCAGAGAGGAGGGGACAAGGCCCACTGAGAGTGGCCGCTGGGAAGCGGGGGACCATGACAGCAGAGACTCCAGGGCAGAGGAGGGGCCCTGAGCACCACGAGGCCACGGAGGGCAGCAATAACCATCACCACAGCTCTCGCTGACATCCTCTGGGCCAGATCCTGGGCCAGGCCCTGGTGCCTGGGAAGGAGTCGATCATGATCTATGGAGGGTGGGTGGAGGTGGGAGCCCAGGCCCGACATTTGGAGCTGGGTCTTGGAGAATGATAGTAATTTGCCTTGTGAACCAAAGGTGTTCCAGGCTTAGGGACCAGCCTGTGCAAAGGCGTGGAGGAGTGATTTTCTGTGTGTAAGCTTGACGGTGACAGGAGCGAGAGGGGAGAGGAAGTGCCAGAAGATGAGGTCAGAGAGGTGACAGCCCCAGGTACCTGTGGCTGCCACGGCTTCTCTGCAATTCCCGGACCTCCACACCCACCTCCTGCTTTGATCCCGGGATGTTGGCAGGTACAGAGGCCCTGCCTCAAACTCTAACCCCAAACCCTCTGGGCCAGGTTACCCTGCGGGGGTCCTGATTCTTGGAGCCTCCCTTCTTCCCCAAGGCCAAGGGCCAGGTCAGCCTGCCCGTAGGCTGATCCTAGGGCACACAGTCCTCTGGCCTCCAGGGACCCCCGGAACAGCTCTTGGGCCCAGAGAAGGATCTCCAAGCAGTTACTCAACTCTGGTCTCAGGTTCCTGGACTGTAAAATGGGCATAATAATAGTGCCTACCTCACGGGGATGCGGTGAGGATTAAACGAGAAAATGCACATCAAGCCACTCCTTAGCACCTTGCTGGCTTGGGTTGAAGCCAGGTAAAGAGGCTTGTCCCCATTGCCCCTCCCTTTGGGCACATCCCTTCCAGAAGGGGAAGGTTGAGGGCTCCAGATCATGTCTACCCCCCTGCCTTTCTACTTCCCTGAGACCAGAGAGGCTCAACCGTGTGTCCAGCAGGGCGATATGCTTATTGTGTTTCTCTCCATGTTTTTTTGTTTGTTTTTGGTGAGGAAGATTGGCCCTGAGCTAACATCTGTGCCAATCTTCCTCTACTTTGTGTATGGGTCACCACCACAGCCTGGTTTGATGAGCCTGCCCCTCCCAGAAAGATACGATAGCCCTTGAATGGGAGCTGGGAGAAGGAGCCTGTGTTCTCAGTTTCGCCTTCCTACAGTGGAGCGTCCATCATGCCGAGCTGTGGCGGCAGCGAAAGAGTGAGTCATGGCTCCGATGCTGTAGACTCTTACTGTTCTTACCAAGATTTAGCAGATTTTCTTCATTTGCTGTATGCCTTTAGGACAATCTTCAGTGTGTGTGTATGTAAATTGTTGAACAATTATGGTTGTTCCACTGGGGGAGGGTCTGCAGTGCTCCCTAAACCACCATTCCAGAAGTTTCACTAGCTCATTCTTTTTTATTGCTGAGTAGTATTCCCTTGCATGGATGTACCACAATTTGTTTATCCATTTACCCATTGATGCACATTTGGGGTGTTTCCAGTTTGGGGGTATTACAAATAAAGCTGCTTTGAATATCTGCGTACAACACTTTGGACATATGCTTTCCTTTCTCTTTAGTAAATACTTACAAGTGGAATGGCTGGGTTACACAGTAGTTTTATGCTTAACGTATAAAGAAATTGCTAAACTGTTATTCAAAGTGGTTGTGCCATATTACATTCCCACCAACAGTGTATGAGAGGTCTATTTGCCTCATATCCTCACCAACACAGTATGGTCGATCTTTTTAAATTTTAGTCATTCTAATAGACGTGTAGTGACATCTCACTGTGGTTTTAATTTGCATTTCCCTAATGACTAATGATGTGTTTGAACATCTCGCATCTATGTTCATGAGAGATACTGGTCTGTACTTTTCTTTTCTTGTAATGTCTTTGTGTGGTTTTGGTATTAAGGTAATGCTGGCCTCACAGAATAAATTAGGAAGTATAGTCCCTCTGCTTCTGTCCTCTGAAAGACATTGTGGAGACTTGGTATAATTTCTTCCTTAAGTGTTTGGCAGAATTCACCAGTGAACCTATCTGGGCCTGATGCCTTCTGTTTTGAAAGGTTATTAATTATTGATTCAATTTCTTTAATAGATATAGTGCTATTTAGATTGTCTATTTCTTTTTTTTTTTAAAGATTTTTTTTTTTCCTTTTTCTCCCCAAAGCCCCGCAGTACATAGTTGTATATTTTTCGTTGTGGGTCCTTCTAGTTGTGGCATGTGGGACGCTGCCTCAGCGTGGTTTGATGAGCAGTGCCATGTCCACGCCCAGGATTCGAACCAACGAAACACTGGGCCACCTGCAGCAGAGCACGCAAACTTAACCACTCGGCCACAGGGCCAGCCCCTGTCTATTTCTTCTTGTGTGAGTTTTTGCAGATTGTGTCTTTCAAGGAATTGGTCCATTTCATCTAAGTGACCAAATCTGTGGGCCTAGCTGTTCGTAATATTCTTTTATTATCCTTTTAATGTCCATAGGCTCTGCAGTGATGCCTCCACTTTCATTTCCGATATTAGTAATTTATGTCCTCTCTTTTTTCTTTTTTTCTTTTTTTTAAAGATTGGCACCTGAGCTAATTTCTGTTGCCAATCTTCTTCTTTTTTTTTTTCCCCTTCTTATTCTCCCCAAAGTCGTCCCCCCACCCACCACCAAGAATGCAGTTGTATATTCCAGTCGTAGGTCTTTCTGGTTGTGTTATGTGGATGCAGCCTCAGCGTGGCCTGACGAGTGGTGCTGTGTCCACACCCAGGATCTGAACCAGCAAAACCCTGGGCCGCTGACACAGAGTGAGGGAACTTAACCACTTGGCCATGGGGCCCTTCCTCTTTTTTTCTAGATTAGCCTGGCTAGAAGCATATCAATTTTATTGATCTTTTCAAAGAATAAGCTTTTGGTTTCATTGATTTTCTGTTTCAAATCTCATTGATTTCTGCTCGAAGTCTTCTTATTTCTTTTCTTCTGCTTCCTTTGGATTTAACTTGCTCTCCTTTTTCCAGTTTCCTAAAGTGAAAACTTGGATTATTGATGTCAGATCTTTCTTCTTTTCTAAGATATGCAATCAATGCTATAAATTTCCCTCTAAGCATTGTTTTCACTGTATCCCACAAATTTTTTTTTTGAGGAAGATTAGCTCTGAGCTAACTGCTGCCAATCCTCCTCTTTTTGCTGAGGAAGATTGGCCCTGAGCTAACATTCATGCCCATCCTCCTCTACTGTATATGTGGGATGCCTACCACAGCATGGTGTGCCAAGCGTTGCCGTGTCTGCACCCGGGATCCGAACCGGTGAACCCTGGGCTGCTGAAGTGGAACATGTGCACTTCACCACTGCGCCACCAGGCCGGCCCCTATCCCACAAATTTTAATAAGTTGTGTTTTCATTTTTATTCAGTTCAAGATATTTTGAGGTTTCTTCTTTAACCCATGTAAAATTTAGGAGTGTGTTACTTAATCTCCACGTATTTTGGGATTTTCCAATTATCTTTCCATCGTTGATTTCTAGTTTAATTCCACTGTGGTCTAAGAACAGACAAGGTATGGTTTCTGTTCTTTTAAATTTGTTAAGATGTGTTTTATGGCCCGCAATGTGGTCTATCTTGGTGAATGTTCCATGTGAGCTTGTAAAGAATGTGTATTCTGCTATTGTTGGATGAAGTAGTCTATAGATGTCTATCATATCCGGTTGATTGATAGTGTTGCTGCATGGGTGTGGGGTGTTGAAGTCTCTAAATGTGATAGTGGATTCATCTATTTCTCCCTTTACTTATACTAGTTTTTGCATTTGAACATCTTTCTATGTGCTTATTTGCCATCTATATAAGTTAGTGGTGAAATATCTGTTCAAATATTTTGCCCACTTTTTGGGGATGGGTTGTTTTCTTACTATAGTTTTGAGAGTTCTTTATACTATATATATATATATGTATACAGATATACATATTTTTTTTTTGTCTTTTATAGTTGTTCTGGACACAACTCCTTTCTTGGCAATGTGACTTGCAGTAGTTTTTCCCAGGTGATGGTTTATCTTTTCATTCTCCTAACAGTACCTTTCAAAGAGCGGAAGTTCTTAATTTTGATGAAGTCCAACTTATCAGTATTTTTCATTTATGGATCATGTTTCTGGTATTATATCTATGAATTCTTTGCCTAACTCAAGGTTGCAAAGATTTTGTTTCTTTCTTTGGTATTCCTTCCACTTTTTGGTTCACGTTGTATATATGGTTTTGTATCTTTCCTTTTTTCCCAAAAACTTTTCTTTAAATTTCAAATCTACAGAAAAGCTGAAAGAGTAACACCATGAACAACCGCATACCCTTCACCTACAGTGCGTCAAATGTTAACATTTTGCCACGTTTGCTTTATCTCCCTGGATACTTTTTCCCCCAGAAACATTTGACAATAAGTCACAGAATTTTGTAACACCGACTTTTTGCAAAGTCTAAGCAAGCTGTCCTGGAAATGTACTTTAAAAAGCAGCAACAGCAGCGTGTGTCATTTACGACGGTGACAAAGGCAGCACTTGCCCAGCGTGGAGGGCTTGGAAAAAACAGAGGAGTACAGAAGAAAATAAAACTGCTTCCTCCCTTTATTCCAACTCCATGATCCCAGGAGGGGCACTTGCCTGAGAGGCGGCTGGGGAGGACACACAGGGCTCAGGTGCAAATCCTTGATTCCCACGGCTGCCCCAGTCCTGGGGCCACTTCCTGCAGACGAGGCCTCTGAGCTGGGAGGCCCGAATTGCCCCATGTGACCTTGAGCCAGTTCTGCCCTCTCTGGGCTTAGCTAGTAAAAGTAGATAGTGTGGCTGCTTGGCGTCCCTCCAGGAGACTGTATCTTCCCTGTGGTAACTCCTCTGCTGAGAAAGGGCTTGGCACCCCTCCCTCCAAAACCCCTCCCCCTCCCCTGGTCCAGCCTGGCCTTTGACCCTCTGCCTCTTGCTGAGGACTCAGGATCCCAGCTGCTTTTGCCTGGAATGTCAGCCCCCTCCTCAACCAACCCTCCCTCCTTCAAGTCCTAGCTAAGCAAACCTCCCCCCACATCATCCCATCTTTCCAGTCAGCCTTGCCTCTCCCTCTTTCCTTGCGGCATCACTCACCTGTTGTGGGCCAGGCCTGTGCTGGCGGCTGTTTCACATTCAACGCTCATGACACCCCTCAAAGGAGATTATCATGGCCACTTCGCAATTTAGGAAACTCATCCTCAGCGCACTGGGCAAGGTCAGTCACCCTGAATTAGGGCAGAACCAGGCTTGCTCAGGCCACTGCCTCTGCCTGTAGAGCATTGGAGCACTTGTCTGCACTTCCAGCTGACTGTGCGCACAGAGGTGAGGCCTGTGTCTGGTGTATCTGGGATCCACCCCCCTGCCCCCTATCTCCATGAGAAAATCTGCCTCTTGCTTCAGAGTCCAACCAACTCCATGAAGCCTTCCTTGATTCCCGCTGAGAGTGATGTTCCTTTTCTGTACACCCCCAAATCCTGGAATCAGTGGTCTTGCTCTTCTACCTCTCCCATCCCAAATCAGACACTGCCCCCCCACCCCAGGGCGGAAGGTCCTGCACACTGGCACTTGATCAGCTTCATTCAATACATTTTTAATACTTTATTTTAATTTAATTGCATTATCTACCTTTCTAACACTTATTGTTTTTTCTTTTATCTTCTTTTATAATATTGGATTTTTTCCCCGATCAATGCTTGTTCACATTGTCAAAAATTTAGGAAAGAATAAAAACCACCCAAAATTCTCCACAGATAGCCATTTTAACATTTTGGTATATTATTTTTTTGGTCTGATTTCTGTAGACATTTATTTTATAGAGTTGAGATCACACTGTATAAACAGTTCTAAACTTGCTTTTTAAAAATCTAACATTACACCAAAGACATTTTCCATGACATTAAAAATTACATGTCACACCCACTAGGACGGCTAGAATATAAAAAAGACAGAAAACAATAAATGTGGCAAAGACGTGGAAAAATTTAAACCCTTGTACAGTGCATGTGATTATGTAAAATGGTATAGTCTCTTTGGAAAACTGTCAGCTCCTTAAATAGTTAAGCACTGAGTTATCATATGACCCAGTAATTTCACTCATAGGTACGTATTCAAGAGAAATGAAAACACATATCCACACAAAAACTTGTACATGAAGGTTCATAGCAGCATCTTTCATCATAGCCAAAAAATTGAAATAACCCAAATGTCCATGAACTAATGAATGGATAAATAAAATGTGGACTATCCATACAATGGAATATTATCCAGCCATAAAAGGAATGTAGTACCAACACATGCCACAACATAGATGAACCTTGAAAAAGTTATGCCAAGTGAAAAAAGTCAGACACAGAAGACCACATATTATATGATTCCATTTTCATTAAATGTCCAGAATAGGCAACTGTATAGAGACAGAAAGATCCATGGGCTGGGTTGGGGAGAAGAGGGGTTTGAGAGCAAATGAGGGGTGACTGCTAACGGGTTTGGGGTTTTGTTGGGGGACGATGAAAATGTTCTGAAGTTGATCATGGTAATGGTTGCAAAGCTTTGTGAATATACTAAAAACCATTGACTTGTACACTTTAAGTGGGTAAATTGTCTGTTTTGTGAATTATGTATTAATAAAGCTGTTATAATTAAAAACAGAAGAACTCCATGGCAGCATTTTTAGTGTCTCTAGACATTATTCCTTTGCACAGCTGCATAATTTATTTAGATTCCTATTGTTGGACCTTTATGTTTTCTATTAATTCCTTTGTTTCAAATCATTTCAAATACACACAAAAATGAACTGAACAGTATCATGAACCCCTGTGCCCATCACCCACTTCAACAATGACCAACACAATTTTTGCTTTTACGGGCATGAACGTTCTTGTCCATAAATCTTTGTCCACATTCCACACTGTTTCCTTTCGTTTATACTGAATTTAACAATTCAAACCACTTCCTCAAACCCTCACAATGCCCTCCCAACACGCCTGAGGAACGTGATGGATCAGACTCCGGCCCGCTCTTGGGAGCCTCCCAGTCTGGTGGAGGAGGCAGATATTAGATTAAGTGACCAGTAGGGGTAGGGGCTGTATCACTGGAGAGAGTCCTGGTCCTCTTACCCAGGAAGGGCGCCTCCACACCCTGGAACCATTCTACCCAGGGAGCCTGTTTCCTAAACCTCCCTCCAGCCCTGTCTTTCTTCCCTTCTGCCACAAGGGGGCGCCAGAGCCAGAGTCTTTCACAGAGTCTTCTGGAAGCTCTCCCATCAGCAGGGTGGCTGGGTGGCTAGGGTGGCTGGACTCTGGGCCCCTTCTCCTGGTCACCCCAGCCTGGTGATGGTCCTCTCTTGGCCTTAGGATCCTCATGTGGAAAATGAAGGAGGTGAATGGAGTTGAGCCATCTAGACCCACCAGTGCTGTAATCTGGGCTCCCTCCTTTAGCCAGCTCTCATCAGCAGTGTGTCCCGGGCTTCATTCCCCAGCACCTGCTTCTGGGTGGTCCAGGGGATCCATCTGAGTACTCCTCCACTCTGGGTCCCAGAAGAGACTAATGCCCACTAAGACAGCTTCCCGCTTGTTACAGAGGCCTACAGGAGGCAGCTCATTACCCTAGGAGTGACCCAGGCAGCAAACTTGCTGGCAACACACAGCAGGTGGGTAAGAGGTCTGCCTACTGATGCCTCACAGCTACCCACACTGGGAGCCACCCAGATGTATCAGTGTCAGGGACACCCCAGGAACCAGCCCAGTGGAGGTTAGGGTTGTGGGTGGGTAGAGAAAGAGAAAGTAAGTCACCAGAGAAAGGCCTGGCTTGCTGCTGGCTGGCCCAGCCCAGAGGAGGTCTGGCCTCCAGTGGGCGCGGTCTCTGGAGGACCATGAGGGCTGATGTGTCTGGCATAGCTGAAGGATGAGACAAGGGACAGGTGTTTGCTTCCTGAGACAGCTTCTCTTGAATTGGGGAGTCTCCAGCCTTGCTGTCTCGGCCAGCATGAGAGGCAGTGAGCCTGTCTCTGAGCTCTGTCTGTGTGTCTGTCTCTCCTTGGGGTGCCCTCTCAGCTGTGACCCAAACACCACCCCATTGGCCTTGCCCCTGCTCGTCCCTGGCCCTTCCCAGGATGCCTCCTCTTAACCCAGTGAGCCAGCAGGAAACAGCCAGGTCAGAAGCCACTCCTCAGATGACCAAGCAATTCAGTCACACGGGGCAGGAAGGGCCAGCTCACACAACCTGAGCACCTACTGTGTGTCAGGCTGGTCCTGGGCAAGCCACACGATATGTGTTATCATATCTCTTTCTTACAGTAGCAGCCTAATGAGGCAACTATCATATACTCATTTGCAGAGGAGGAAGTTGAAACTTGGCCTTACACTGTGAGAACGCAATCCTGGGCTGGTCTGACTCACACCTGTGTCTCCCTCCTTCTCTCCACCTGCTCTCTGCACACACTCTGAATTGTTGTGCACACCTCCCACCTCACCTCATCCTTGCTGCTGCCTTGCTCCTGCACCCAGCCATGCCCACCCAGTTGCACACATGCTCCCAAGCTCATATGCACCAAGGTGGGTGCACTGATAGACACGTGTGCACACGCATAGCCCAACCCTGACTGACTGCCCTGTCTGTCACTTAGCGGTGTGACCTTGAGCAAGTCACTTAACCTCTGTGAGTCTCAATTTTCTCATCTCCTTGGAGCTATTATGAGACTTAAATACAATATTGTATGTAACATTGTTAGTACCTTGCCTGGACGTTGTGGTCAACAAAGTTTAGCTATTTTTAACATTTTAGCGACTTTAATTATTTTTGTACACATTGTGTCTTTGTACAGCCTCTATACATGTTACAAGCTCCCCACAGTATACGCAAGGCCACAAGGATTTCCCTGCACACCTACACACCCATACCCACATAGGACCCCACAATGAAACAGTCAGCCACCCACTATATCATGCGTGTAGGTGCCCCTGCCAGGCTCTACTGGGGTTGGGGCCGGGAATACCTGTGGAACAGAGACAGGGAGCCTGGCCTTGGAGTCCACCCAGGCTGGCTGGGAAGTAAGATTCATGATCAAAGTGTGGTCTGCAGACCAATCTGGGACCTGTTAGAATCTTGAAGAATCTCACACCCACCCCAGACCATCTGAATCAGAATCTGCATTTTAATAAGATCCTCAGAGCCCACAGGTGGAGAAGAGCAAAGTGGGCGGGGCTGCTATCCCTGAGAGGGAGGGACTGGCATTGGGTCTGTCGCTGGTGTCTCCAGCCTACTCCAGGCAGGCCAATGTACCTCCTGGCTCCTCCTCTGGGCTCAAGAGTTGGCGCTAAATTGTGAGGTTATCCAACTCAGCCTTGAGAGGACAGGGTGGCCCCCTCAACCCTGTTCTAGAAGAATATAAATAGCCAGGTCTCTCTCAGTTCCCTCCCAGGGCTCTGATGGACTGGGGGCTGGGAACCACATCAGGGTTCATGTGGCAGAGGGCCCTGCCCTTCAGCCCCTCTCCTAAAAGGTGTCCATGCTCATTTGCGACTCTCCCCACCCAGCCTCAGGGTGGAGTCACTGCCAGAGCTCTGCCTGACCTCTCCGGCCTTGGGTGAGGTGTGGGCTCAGTCCTTTGGGGCCATGGGAGCCTGAGGCCTGGGCCAGTGCCACCTCCCTTACCCTGGTTAGAGCTAATTTTAGGGCTGCCTTGACAGCTGCTTCAGCTCAGCCTAGGTTAGTTTCCAGCTGCTCAGTGTTGGGGTCAGTTGGGGTCCATTGGGGAGTGGGCAAGGCCAGCCCCAGCTTTGGCTGCAACAGATGAAACCAGAATCCCTACCCCCTGGCCACTGTCCCCACTCCCTGGAGAGTCCCCCCTCAGTGCTGCAGGATGGGATGGGAACTGGTCCTGCTCTCAGCCTGGCATAGCTTCTGCAGACAGACAAACCCAATCCTGCAGAAACCTGGAAGTCGCAGACGTCAGAGAGCTCAGGACTTGAAGACCCTCTAGCTCAGCACCTTGCCTGCAGGAGGGAAAGGGCAGAGGGGCCAAGGTCTTGGCCAGAGTCACAGAGCAGGTAATGGCAGAGCTGGGGCAGGAGCCCAGGCCTCCTGGTACCCAGCCAGGTTCCATGCCCTGTGCCCCAAGGCCGGGTGAAAATGCAGAGGGGCCAGCATCTAAAGGAGGCCATGGAAGTCAAGGCTGGGCTTCAACGCCCTCCTGCCTGGAGGGTGGCGAGAGGGGACCTTCTCAAGGTACCTTCCTGGTGCCAACCCAACGCTGATGCCAACATACATCTTGAGCCCCCATGCTGTGCTCAGCTATCAAGAATTCAGGAGCATGGGGCCGGCCCCATGGCCAAGTCATTAAGTTTGTGTGCTCTGCTTCAGCGGCCCAGGGTTTCGCTGGTTAGAATCCTGGGCGTAGACATGGCACCACTTGGCAAGCCATGATTTGGCAGGTGTCCCACATATAAAGTAGAGGAAGATGGGCACGGATATTAGCTCAGGGCCAGTCTTCCTCGGCAAAAAAAAAAAAACAAAAAACAAAAAAAGAGGAGGATTGGCAGCAGTCAGCTCAGGGCTAATCTTCCTCAAAAAAAAAAAAAGAAAAAAAGAATTCAGGAGCATGGGGCCGGCCCCGTGGCCAAGTGGTTAAGTTAGTGTGCTCTGCTTCGGCAGCCCAGAGTTTTGCCAGTTTGAATCCTGGGCATGGACATGGCACCGCTCATCAAACCATGCTGAGTTGGCATCCCACATGCCACAACTGGAAGGACCCACAACTAAAAATACACAACTGTGTACCGGGGGCCTTTGGGAGGAAAAACAAAAATCAAATCTTTAAAAAAAAAAAAGAATTCAGGAGCAGATGGCTCCTGGGATAACTGATAGAAGGAGGATTTTAGCCTCTGAGGACAAAGGGATGGAGTCTGTGCCCTGTCGCCAGCGTTCTGGTCCTTGATTTCCTCCCTGATGAGATGGATGTGGGGATACATACTCACAGACTGGGTGGGAGGGACAGAGGAGATGAATGGGGGCTGGGCAGAGCACTGGGAACTCTGGAGCGTGCTGTGCCCACAGGGCTACCAGCTGGCTTGGGACCCAGGCTCCCTCCCATGAGGAACCTAGAGACTGAGAGGTTCCCACAGTCTCCACCTCCACTGCCTCCATCCCCACCCTGTTCCCCACCCAGTGATACTGCAGAAGGAAAGAGGAACAGTCTTCAGGCTGACCTGGGTGAGAGGGAAGGGAGATGAAGCAGGGTCACAGGGGAAAGCTGTGGTTCTCCTCCTCCCCCCCGCCTAAAGTCTTTGCTCCCTCTGTTCCCTCGGTTCCAGTCTCCTGTCATGCCCTGCTCCTTATTTTCTCCTTCCAAACCCTCCCCAGCTCCCTAGCCCCCCTTCCTTCTTCCCAACTCCCCTGGGCTCCCTTACCCTGGCCCGCTGTGCCCTGGCTCCCGTGGTTCCTGCTCTCGTGTCTGCCAGTGGGAGAGTGGAGAAACGGGCCTGCACACCGGGCTTTGCTGCACAAGGATGGTACCCAACAAATATTTAACGGTCCATCTCAAATCCTTTTTGAAACAAGGCTGTGTGTACATGAATAAATAGATAAACATTGACTGACTCTAAGAACACACACGTGCACCCTGGGAAAAGCCTTGTTTATCTATCCTTCCTAGACAACAAGTTGATTCCCACCATGGACCCTCCAGATGATTGAAGGCAGAGGAATCTAAGGATTAGGGAGGAGGGAGGCATTCCAGGTGGAGCGAATGCCTCGAGCCAAGGCTGGGAGCTGGAGAATGCTCAGCAGTCAGTGGACAGCAGGGTGAGATGAGCTGGTGAGGCTGCCAGGGTCCAGATCATGAAGGGCCTTGAATGCCAGGCCGAGGAGCTGACTTTGTCCTGAGGGCAACGGGGAGCCATGGAAGGGTTTTTGAGCAAGAGAATGAAGAGGTTGGATTTGTTGCCTGTACCATTCCTCTCCAGCTGCTGCATAGAGCCTGGATTGAAGGCAGAGAGAGTGGTTCAGGTGAGAGATGAAGTAGGAACAGAGGTGAGGCTGATGAAGGTGCAAAGTGGACAAGCTCCAGGCCATCACAGAGGGATGGCCAGGACTTAGTGAAGGATTGGATGAGGGCAGGGAGGGAGTGAGACGAGGCTCCGTGATTCTCAGGTTCCTGGCCCGGGTGACCAGCTGGCTGGAGGTGTCCTCGCTGCAGCAGAGAGAGGAGGAGGTCTGGGGAAAGATGTTGAGCTCGGCTTTGGTCATACCAGGGAGATGGAATGGCTGCAGATGGAGATGTCTAGATTAGTCAGAGGGCTGGGGCCAGGCAAGTCTGGACAGATCCTCTGTGAGCCACATCCTCTGGATGACTCTAAAGTGTCTCAAGTGCCCCCAGGACAGTCCCTTAGGCCCTATGGTCCCCAAGACAACAGGACCTGGAATTGGGCCCCAGGAAAGGACAGAGAATAGGGTCAGCAAAGGGCCTGACCAGGATGGAAGGGAGGGTCTGTGGCCTAAGGATAAAGGACACCCCCAGGGTAGGGCAGGAGTAGCTGGCACAGAGGTCTGGGATGAAGAGGCAGCAGGAAGAAGCCAAAGTGGGGCCGAAGTGGTAGGTCTTAGAGGTGTCAGCCCAAAGCCATCATTGTACAGACAGGCAGAGCCCGGCCTAGTCAAGGGTGGGGATGGGCCAGGCCACATGGCAAGGCAGAAAAGGTCATCAACTCCTGGCTCAGTGCTGTCCCCTGGGCCACACTGACTGGGAGTGGTCAGCTCAGTCTGACTCTGGGATCGAGCTCCCTGGCCAGGCCCAGGTGTTGTGGGCTTGTCTGGTCCAGACGGGCATGCTGGGGCAGACTGGTGAGAGCCTGACCCCTCACCAAGCAGCACCCCTAAACCCACTGTCAGTCCATCCCAGCCCTGTGCTGTTATTTTCACAGTCCCAGGACCCAGGCAGGGCTTTAAAGCAGTCAGAGGAGGGAACCAGAGACCCAGACCTGGGGAGCTCACAGCCCAGCACAGTACCTGTCCCACTCCTTGCCTCAGTTTCCCCACTGGGAGTTGAGTTGAGTCGTCTCCGAGGGCCCCTCCTGGCCTGGCTATTAGAAGGGCCTGAGAGGGAGGCAATGAGCTTTCTGGAAGGCCAGCCTCTCCCGTGAGGTCCAGCCCCACCCATCACTCCTGCGCTTGAGAGCCTCCCTCAGCCCCCCCCACTGTTCCTCCGGGCAGGGAGCCCAGCAGGAGCGGAGGAGCCCGGGGCCTTGGGGCCTTGGCACTGTTCTAGATCTAGCCCGGCAGGTGGGGGTGACTCACCTGGGGGCCAGGATCAGGGAAACTGTGGGGTGGGGGGTGGTCTGGGAGGATGTCAGAGCAGAACCTGGAGACTCCCTGCCTTATCTAGTCCTGGAGGGCCCTGTCCTTTCTTACGCAGCACCCCCCACCCCAGGGGGCCTTCTGTTCTCCAGGAGGCCCAAGCTGCAGTCCAGGAGTTATGAGGGGCCCAAGGGTTTGCCAGGGCCTGCGCCCTCTTGGCCTCTGTGTCCTAGTCCACATGTGCGGGGAGGCATGGGGTTAGGTAATCCTCAGTGTCCCCGCCAGCTCTAAATTCCCGCTTTGCTGAGTATACTGCAGGAGGCCCAGGACCTCTCTGATGGTTCTCCGGAGGCTCCAGGCAGGGGTGAGCGGCAGACTCTGAAATGAGGGGTGGGGAAAGTGTTGCCAAGTGTAACAGAGGAAAATACAGGATGCTCTGGTAAATTTGAACTTCAGATAAGCAACAAATAATTTTTTACTATAAGCATGTCCCAAATATTATTTATGCTAGAGAATTATTCATTACTTGTGTGAAATTTAAATTTAACTGGATGTCTTGTGTTTTATCTCACAGCTGTAGGTGGGGAAAGTGATTGGAGCTGGGCCTTCAGCAAAGGAGGGTCCTAGCCTCTCAGATGACGAGGGCTCTGGCCACGTACCTTGCTGTACTCCAGGTCCCTTATCTATGGACTCCTGGATGGTTTGTTGGAAGTAGGGGGCCGAGGGAGGGAGAAGCCAGGGTCGGGAGAAACCAAGAGCTGTGTAGAGAGGTGGAGAGGCCCAGGGCCCAAGAGGCAGCATGGGAACTCCTGCTGCCTCCCATCCAGCTGACCTCACCACCGCTCCTCCATCAAGGTTGGTGGGCCCCCCCAACCCCAAATCTCCTGCACGACCGGACTCATGCCTTCCTCCACACCCTTGCTCTGCTCCTGCCCACTTCCCATCTGTTCAAACACTACCCACTGCAGGAACCCTCCATAGCTATTCTTTAGCATCCGGACTGCCTCCTCTGAGTTCCCACAGTGCTGTCAGACTGTGTCACAGAGCCACTCAATCAGCTGAGTGCCCTATATACAGCAGGCTCTGTAGCAGGCACCAGACACACACCCGTGATCAGGTCGGACACAGCCCCTGCCTCCATGGAGCTCACCGTCTAGTGGAGAGACAGACACACAAACGGTCACAAAACGGGGAGACAATTGCCTTTCACAGGGACTGACGAGTCCATGCGACTAGAGGCTTCCAGCCCACGTTGTTTTATTCAGGCCCCACCACAGAGCAGCCTTCAGTCAATGCTAGTGGAAGAAATGAAGGTGCTGAGGGAGAACAGAGGACAGAGGGCCTCCCTGGAGACCTTCCCCATGAAAGGTGGAAGACAGGCCTTCTAGACGGAGGGAAGAGCACAGCGAGGGCCTGGTGCCTGCAGTGAACAAACAGGGAGGGGGTGTGGCTGGCGTGGAGGAGGATCTGTGCTCATGAGGCTGAGAGGTCACCATGTAAAGAGCCTAACTGGGCAGCTCCGGCTAGTGCTGTGGACCCGTGACCTGCGGAGTCTCGGCATCATGGCGTGCTGTTGCGCAGAGTGGCCTGTCCTGCAAGATTCCATATTTCCAGAGGGCAGCGGCTGGGTCTTCCTCGTCTCTCATGCCCTCTAGGACGGGATTGAGAACCCAGCAGAGCAGATGGATTGATAGAGAGCTGAGGGGTGGATGTGGCTGCGCCCGGCTGGCCCGGAGGACCAGTCACAGGGCACCGTTCTCTTCCGTCGGAGCATCGGAGGTTGCTGGGGCAATTGTAGTAGGTGATCACAGTCACTCAGCAACGTGAGCAAAGGGGAGTGGCTCTGCCCTATGTGGAGCCCCCTCTGGCTTTCTGCAACTGTTTGCCAGGTCTCCTTCACAGCCACGGTCTGAGACAGTGCAGTGACAGTGACAGGCCGTGTCTACCTACCCATCACCAAGCCCCGACTGAATGAGCAGGGCCCCCACAGACACCACCTCCAATGTCCGGATTACAGAAGAAGAAACCAAGGCTCAGGGAGTCTGGGTGATGTGCCCAGGAGGTTTGGGTGCTAGGAGTTTAGGGTTTAGTCTAAGCCAGGATTTTAACCCAACTTTGTCAAACACCGAGGCTCAAGCATCTGTTACACTGAGCTGCCCTTATCTTTTTGAGTAACCTTCAAAATGTTGCTTATTTTCAGCGCTCAGAAACTCACTCCAGCTTCATCCAGTTGTGATCTTTGCTACTTACGTTGTGGATGCCATCAAGGCTGCTGCTTGTCTGTGAACTCTGCAGCGGCCTTTGCCCAGAAGCAGTAAACTGTGGAAGGAGGGAGGGAAGCAGAAGGCAGGGGTGAGGCTGGCTTCTCCTGGGTTTCACTGGCACTTTCTCTCGGCGCCCCACCCTTCCTCTAGGCTGCAGCCCTGCCCTGCAATGAGTCATGCAGCTCCCCAGCTCTGCTGGGACTCTGGGCCCTGTGCACACATGCAGCCTTCCTCCTCTGCGGCCCAGGCTCACGCCATCCCCTGAGTCACCCCGGAAGTGCTCTGCTCCCACAGGGTGTCCAATGACCACATCCTGGGCCCACCGCTGGACAAGATTCTTCGTGGGTTTGTAGCGCGCCATGTCTCCCCTGCTGGACTGTGAGGGCCTTGAAGACAGGGACCTTTCATTTTCTCATTTGTGTGTTTAATGAGCACCTACTGTGTGCCAGGCACAGTGCTGGGTGCCAGGGTACAACTTGGGCTGATATGCCCTGAGACTTCCGACTGTTCCACTACCCTGGCTTCCCCAGGTTGTACCACCTGCGCCTCCTCACTGTCCTCCTACTAAAGGGCTAATGTCTGGAGCTCAGGCCACATCGACCCATGTCTTGGACCTCCTGGACGACCCTGGCCTCTCCGGGTGTGCGCCTGGTGCAGCACAAGCCCTCACTGGGGTGGATGCGGGGCAGTTTTAATGACGACTCGTCGATGATGGCCCTGGAAAACTAAAGTACTGTTGGGTGCAGACGCACATGAGATCTCGAGAGCCGTCCTGCAGCAGCCTCCTCCCCGGGAACCCTCAGAGTCAAGTTTGGTTGTGGGTAAACCCTTTGCTGCCCCTTCCTTTTCTCCCCCGGCTCTAAGATCCAGCCAGTCCTCTCTCTTTACTCTGGTTTCTGTATCACTAATGGATTTGTGCCCTTGGTGGCAAGTGCCACTTCTCTGGAGCCTGTGGACTTATCAGCTCCATCCAAGAACCTTGACAGGATCCTGAGACCAGGTATTGTGCTAAGCACGTCACATGAATTATTGCTTCTCATCCTCCAACAATCCTATAGAAGAGACATTATTATCATAATGTTTATTTTACAGGTGTGGGAACTGAGGGTCATAGGATTTAAGTAAATCAGTAAGTGATGGAATCAGGATTCATGTCTAGGGTTGTCTATTCCAAACCTTCCTCTTAACCTCGGCACTGCCCTACCCTGCATCTGTATTTGAGAAAGACCTCGGGCCAGCCCCAGCAGCCTGGTGATTCAGTTCGGCACACTCTTCTTCTGCGGCCCAGGTTCGGTTCCTGGGCATGGACCCACACCACTTGTCCCTTGGTGGCCATGCTGTGGCAGAGGCTCACATACAAAGAGAGGAAGGTTGGGAACAGATGTTAGCTCAGGAAAAAAAAAAATCAAATAAAAACAAGGGAAAGACCTTTGTCAAAGGCATCCATGATATCTTCATGTACCAAACAGAGGAATGTTCTCTTCCTCAGCAGAGACGGAAATGACCCCTCGTTAGTGGGCGGGAGCATCTGTGAATGTCATGTTGGATTAAGGTATCATTCTACTGTTGGCTCAGAGCCTGGCCGTCAGGCCTCCAGACTGCACCCGCGGGAAGGCAGTGTGATGTCTCATCTAAAGTTCTTCCTGGTGCCAGTCCCCTGGGGAGGACGTGCGGTCCAGGGCCTGGAGAGAACTGCAGTGGGGTCCTGGGCTACGGAAGAGACACTCTGACTCTCTTAGTCTGGATTTTTAAAGGTACTGGTGTCTACAAGGCAGGAGGAGGCGGTCAGGGGCCTGCACAGCGGGGGTGCGGTCAGGTAAGGCCTTATTTTTCTCCCTGGGGTCAATTAGCACCTGGAGAACCAGGTGACACCTAGTACGCCAAACTGCACTCTGTTCATTTCCTCGTCGTCATGTTTGTCTGAACAGCCTTGTTACAGCCCCTGTAAGGATTTTAAAAGGATGCATTTTTCAGCTAATATTTTAAAATAAATAAGCTTTTTGAAAGAATACTTTTGGGGCCGGCCCGGTGGCGCAGCGGTTAAGTTCACATGTTTCGCTTCGGCGGCCCGGGGTTTGCCGGTTCAGATCCTGGATGCAGACATGGCACCACTTGACAGGCCATGCTGTGGTAGGCGTCCCACATATATAGCAGAGGAAGATGGGCACGGATGTTAGCTCAGGGCCAGTCTTCCTCAGCAAAAAAGAGGAGGATTGGCAGCAGATGTTAGCTCAGGGCTAATCTTCCTCAAAAAACTAAATAAATAAAAAATAAAAGAATACTTTTATGTTGACAGAAACGTTGCAAAGATAGTACAGAGGAGTCTTGCATGCCCCACCCAGCTTCCTCTATGGTAACACCTTATATTTGTCACAACTAATGAACCAATATTGATACATTATTACTAACTAACTAAAGTCCATAGTTTATTTGGATTTCCTAAGCTTTCACTCAGTGTCCTTTTTCTGTCCAGGATACCACGTCACATTTAGTCACCATGACTCCCTCCCCTCTTTCGGATCTGGGACGGCTGCCTGGACTTTCCTTGTTTTTGCTCACCCCGACAGTTTTGAGAAGCATTGGTTAGGTATTTCGTAGACTGTCTCTCGATGTGTTTTTTTCTGATGTTTTTCTCATGATTAGACTGGAGTTGTGAGTTCTTGGGAGTAGGACCACCGAGGTAAAGGGCTGTCCTCACCACGCCAGCTCAAGGGTACGTACTATGAACAGGACCTATCACTGGTGACGTTGACCTTGAGCATGTGGCAAAGGTTAGGTTCGCAGGTTTCTCCCCTGCAAAGTTACTGAGAGGATGCCTCTGTGTTGTCCCACCTCAGATCACTAAGACAGGAGGGGCAGCACCCCTGGAAGTCTGCCTGGTGGTAACCACAGTACCCAGTGAGAGAACCACAGTGTGGAAGGTGAATCTCAGAGGGTAGCCGCCTTGCAGCTTCAAAGACTTTAGGCTCTCCCAGCTTCAGCAGGGAGCAGGTCTCATTCATCTCTTTGTCCCTAATACCCGGCACAAGGCTGTCTGTTGAAGGCACTGGACTTTTTTCATTTGCAGAGCCTTTTTTTTTTTTTGAGGAAGATTAGCCCTAAGCTAACATCCACCACCGATTCTTCTCTTTTTGCTGAGCTATCATCCATGCCCATCTTCCTCTATTTCATATGTGAGATGCCTGCCACAGCATGGCTTGATAAGTGGTGTGTAGGTCCACACCTGGGATCCAAACTGGTGAATCCTGGGCCACCGAAGTGAAGCAGGAAACTTAACTGCGGTGCCACTGGGCTGGCCCTGCAGAGGCTATTTTTTTTTTTTCTAATAGAAGTAAAATTCACTTACTGTGAAATTAACTGCTTAAAAGTGCACAATTTAGAGGCATTTATACATTCACAGTGTTGTGCAACCCCTCCCTCTGACTAGTTCCAAAACATTTTCTTCACCTCAAAAGAAAACCCCATACCCATTGCAGAGTCACTCCCTATTCCCCTCTCCCCTCAGCCCCTGAACCTACTCTGGATGTTTCATATGAACGGAATCGTATTATATGTGACCTTTGCTATCAGGCTGCTTTCACTCAGCATTATGTTTTTGAGGTTCATCTGCATTGTGGCATGTAGCAGAACTCCATTCCTTTTTATGGCTGAGTAATATTCCATTGTATGGATATGTTACAGTTTGTTATCCACTCATCCGCTGATGGACATTTGGGTTGTTTCCACCCTTGGGCTATTGTGAACAGTGCTGCTGTGAACATTCATGTATAAGTATTTGTCTTAGTGCCCGTTTGGAATTCTTTCGTGTGTAGACCTATGCATGATTGGATTTTTAAAGAAGGTGATATTTCTTCACAGGTTTCTCACAAGCAGATTAAATTTATGCAGTGGCTCTGGTTATGGGTCAGGGCCTGTGGAAAGGGGGCCTCTCACTTGGGCCCAGTTCAGGTTATCATCTTATCAATAGGTTGGATAAAGGCATGGCACACATGTATCAAATTTACCCATGACAAGAAGCCAAGGGGGCCGGCCCGGTGGCACAGTGGTTAAGTTCGAATATTCCGCTTCTCAGCGGCCCAGGGTTGGTTGGTTCGGATCCCAGGTGTGCACATGGCACCACTTGGCAAGCCATGCTGTGGCAGGCGTCCCACATATAAAGTGGAGGAAGATGGGCATGGATGTTACCTCAGGGCTAATCTTCCTCAAATAAATAAATAAGTAAATAAAAGATTCTAAAAAAAAAAAAAGAAGCCAAGAAGAAGAGCTAAAATTCACAATGCAAGTATATAAAGAGAGCAAAATATCAAGTCTTGCAGCGGGTGTCTTCAAATGATTGTCCAAGGACAGGAAGTGGGAGAACTGGTTTACCAACAACGATGCTAAAAGGAGCTCAGAGTTTGAGCTGACCACAAGCTCTACATGAGCCAAGGCAATGGCTACCAAATAAGCAAATGCAAATGCAGGCTGCACTAACAGAGGCATAGTGTCCAGAAGAGAGAAGGTGATTGCCCTACTCTGCTCCACACTCAATCAGATTCATATGAGGCTCTGAGGCCTCTCTGACATTCTGGGGTACACTCTGGGTCCAGAAAAGGTGACTGGACTATAGAGGCTTAAAAATCGGGTCACATGACAAGTGGGCAGAGGACACAAAAGGGGGCAGGGTGGCTGGAGCAGAGTCTTTGTTGCCCAGGGTCTGTAGGACTGGTCCCCGGGGAAGCAGGCTTTTTTCCTACAGGGAGTGAGCTCCCTTCCTTTCAGGGTTGAGTGTACAGAATGAGCAGGGGAAGATCCAGAAGGATATCGGTGAGTCCGGGTGACTCGGGGGATCAGGGGACTGTCCTGGGGATTTTCAACTCTGAGAAACGGATTTATCCCTAAATCCCTAGGGGGAGAGGCGGGGCAGAGAGAGGAACCTCCGAACCCCTGTGGTGTTGATTTTGTCTCCTCCTCTTCCTTCCCCTCCTTCCTCACCTCCTCTCCTCTTGCTCTCCTCCTCCTCCCTCTCCTGTTTCCTCCAGACTGGCACCCAGCACCATCCTGTTCTGGCAAGAGGAGTAAATCCTAACACAAATTGAGGACTTTTGTGAGAATGACGGGCTGAAATCAACAGGGTGGATTTAACTGGCTAGGTTGTAAAAACCCAAGAAAACGCTTGTGCTGTTGTGGTGAATGGAAAAAAGCAGAGTACGCAGTCATGTATACTTTATGACTGGGTTAAAATGCATAGAACACGATGATAGAAAAACACCAAAATCTTAACATCAGTTACCTGCGTGGATCAGAACTGCCAGAATTTTTTATTTTGTGCTTGCTATTTTTCTGTATTTTCCCAAATGTTCCATAATGCAGAGGCATTATTTCTATAGTCAAGAAAAACAAACACCCAACCCTTTGTTGTGGACAAGTTGAACTGGAATAGATGTGGGGTGCCGTGGAAGCAGGGCCTGCAGTTTCCGCCTGACCACTTCCTGCCCTCGGCTGGCTGTGTGGCAAACCCCCTACCCCCACCCCAGCTCCCAGTGGTTCTTATGGTCCCCTGTTCCCAGCAAGCACTTGGGAAACTTGAGCAAACACATGACGTCTTGCTTGAAGAGCCATACAAATAAGTGATTCTACAGTGGGAAGGAGAGCCCAGCTCACTCTCAGGTAGAAAGGACCCGAAGGGCGGGGAGACCGCAGGTTGGGCGCGGCCAATGGCGCTGAGCCATCGCCAGGTTGGAGCAGGTTCTCGGATCCCAGTGGTGCTGCCGTCGCCCCTCAGCCTGGACGCACTGCACGTTGGTAGTGAACGTGAGCTGCCAGTGCAGGGGTCTGGAGGAGCCAGGGGCGGTGTATGCAGCTCATGAGGTCTCCAGACATAGCCAGGTGAGAGCCGCGATCCACGGAGCGCTCCCCCACTGCTGCGCTGGGCTGAGCCTGTACACACCCATTCAATCCACACGTTGGGCCCACCAGCTCAGCATCACAACCCCATTTTACCTACAAGAAAACAGGCTCAGAAAGACTAGGCAGCGAGTCACACGGCGAGGACACAGGAGAGCTGCTCTGAATGACCCTTGCACACGCATCAAGATAGTCTCAGCACTTGGCTTCCTGCTTCGTGCAATGGCCTGTCCCTTGGCCTTTGTGGCCCTGATGTGGCCCCACAGATGGTTTGCTTCTTGCATGTGATGACCTTTGTGGCCTTGGAGAGGGGACCTCCTGCTCACTTCTTCATCCGCAAGGATGGCAAGAGCTGGAGGCGACAGTTGCAGAGACCCCCCACCCCCACCCAAGCCCAGGCTCTGGTGGGCTGTTCTGGGCCCTGAGGGGCAAGTGTGGTCTCTGTGGCCTTGAAGATAGAGAGGAGACCCTCAGGGAAGTCACAGAAGGCAAGGTTCAGGTCCCAGGTTTCGGGAAGCTCCTGTTGCCAAAAGCATTGTGATCAGGGCCTGGACAGCACAGTCGGGACTCTTCAAAAGGGCAGCTGGAGGACACGACCCCCGAGGGCCTTTCTATCCTTCAGATTCTAAGATTCTGCAGTTCCAAGACTCTCAGATACTGACGGGGGCGAGGGGGGGCAGGGCAGTGGGTTGGTGCCTTCTCCGACTTGGTCACATGCTTTCAGAGCCTTAGCCCACCCACTCAGGGTCGTAACCACAGGCATCCCAGCCACATGCCAAGAATGGGACTGGTGTTTCTGTGGCTCTTGGTTGGTCTTCTCCTGAGGGTGGAAGAGACCAGCCTCTGGGGGTCAAGGCACAGCTTTCTCTGAACTGACCCAAGAAACATTTTCCATCACATGCTGGGGGGAAGGCTTGTGTGGGCTGGGCGCTGAGCACAGAGAGGTGATCACTCAGTCCTGCCCTCGGGTGATGACAGGCAGACCCACAGCGGGGGGCTCCATGTTAAGGCAGAGGGGCACGTAGGGGATGCAGGAGCCAGAGGAAAGGCCCATAACTCTGGGGACATGTACCAGGCACTTTGCAGGGCTGGTTCTTTCCTCCCTTGGATTCCAGCAAGACTTCCAGCAACCTGTGGGATCCATGCCGGTGGCCTCAGAACAGCCAGGGATGTGCTGAGTCTGCCGCTGCCTGTGCCCCAAATACGCTGAGTCATGGCAGCCCAGCTCTGGGAGCTTGACATCAAGAGAGTCACAGCTGCCTCATGTGGCCCGTTGGGTAACTGAGAAGAGGCTGGCAGTTTGTGGGCATTGAGTAACTACTGGGCTTCCTGAAATTTCAAGTTTCTTTCTAGACCACTCCCCACCTTCCTCTTTTAGGGTCAGGCTGGGGGCTGGGGAGTATCCTCATGCCCACATTCATTTATCTATTCATTCAATAGTCACTTGCTCACCACCGCCCCTTCTCCTGCCTGTCCTGGGCTGGGGGTACTCAGAGAGGCAGCCATGGGGCTCTGCCCTCCTGGGTCCCTGGCTCAGGTAATGGCACCACCATCTAATCCTGCAGCTGAGGCAGAAATCTGGGCATCAGCCTGGCCTCCTCCCTCACGTCCCCACTTCTGTTTTCCTGTATGTCTTATACTTCCCCATCACTCACTTGTCATCTTCTAGACATCTTCCCCTTCTAGACTCAATGAAAGCAGGCACTGTGTCTTGTTTCCTGCTGTATTCCTGACACCCAGCACAGTGCCTGGCACTTAGTAGGTACTCATTAAACATTGTGGAATGAGGGGCCGGCCCTGCGGCTGAGTAGTTAAGTTCGTGCGCTCTGATGCAGACGCCCAGGGTTTCGCTGGTTCGGATCCTGGGCACGGACATGGCACCACTCGTTAGGCCACACTGAGGCGTACTGGGGGGATTTGGAGAGAAAAAGCAGAAAGAAAAACAAAAGAAGAAGATTAGTAACAGTTGTTAGCTCAGGTACCAATCTTTACAAAAAAACAACCAAAACACATTGTTGAACGAATTAGTAAGTCCCTTTAATTCCATTTCCTTAATATTCCTTGGATCCATCCCCCCTCCCCTACCCCAGCCACAGCCTTTGTTCAGATCTCATCCTCCATCGGAACGATTGAGCAGCCTCCTGATGGCACTGCATGCCTCGTCTCCCTATTCAATTTATTTTCCACACTACAGCCCGAGTTCTCATTCTAAAGAGCCCATCTGCCCTCCTCAGAACCCTTCCTGGCTCCCCATCACTCACAAGAACAAGTCCACACTTCTAGGATGAAGAAAAAGTAATAGCAGGGGGCTGGCCCATGGCATAGCGGTTAAGTTTGTGCTCTCTGCTTCAGCAACCCGGCGTTCGTGGGTTTGGATCCAGGTGCAGAGGTGGCACTGATCATCAAGCCATGCTGTGGCGGCATCCTCCATAAAATAGAGGAAGACTGTCACAGATCTTAGCTCAGTGACACTCTTCTTCAGGCAAAAAAAGAGGAAGATCGGCAACAGATGTTAGCTCAGAGCTAATCTTCCTCACCAAAAAAAAAAAAAAAGTGATAGCAGCTATGACTGATCAGCCCACTCTCCACTCCCTGGGAAAATGACCAGGAAGATACACAAAACTACAAAAACTGGCAGTGATACTATATGAACTAAAGACAAGAGAAGATCACAAGGCAAAATGCAAGGGAGGGATGGTAGTAACTAGGTGGTAGATGTGAACAGATAGAGAAACACGTCCCTATATGACACACCACCTGCTCCTCCCTCTGAAACAGAACAGCGTGTGTCACACTGTGTCATTAACTGACCATGTGCCACCCTTTACTTCAAGCTCCTAAAGGACGAGGACCATACTGAATTTATCTTGGTGTCTCTGGCACCTAGCACAGGACTTGGCACATAGTAGGCACTCAATAAATATTTGTTGAATGAATGAATCAGAGGATTAAGTGAATTATGCAGAACCAGGGGTTCCAAAGTACATGAGACTGACTCATCCCCACTGCCTACTCTTCTCTCGGGGACCCAGGGGCTGCACTGACCGGGTGGACCTTTGGCCACACCCCAACCAAACAGGATTATCTTCAAAGCCAGTCAGAGTGGTTGAGGGCACGGATTTTTGGGGCCAGAAAGCCTAGGCAGAGTCCTGGCTCCACCAGTCATTAGCTGTGTGAGCTTGGGCAAGTAATCTAACCTCTCTGTGCCTCACCTTGTCATCTGTAAAATAGGGGTAGTAACAGTGCCAATCTTAGAGGGTGCTTGTGAGAACTAAATTTGAGTGCGTGTGTGCAAATTTAGTGTATATATATTTAGTGCATATATATACACACATACACATATGTAAATAATTTTACATATATATATGCTATCCTATATATGATACTATACGTATATATAATGAATGGGATATAACATACATATAGTGCTGTTTAAGTGGCAGCTATTATTAATGATGATGTGGATGACAATTCCCTACTCCACCTCATGAGCTTGGCCCTTTCTGTTTCTACACCATCTGTCTAATGGTGGAATTAAGACTTCGCCATTATTAAGCAATGCAGCATAACGTTGAGAGCGTCAGGAGGGGGTGACTGGCCTGGCCTTCTTTCTGCCTGGTCAAGAGAGAGTGACCCGAAAACAATCAACATGGGACCTGAGCAAAGATCCTAGACCCAAGGAAGAAGAAAATTGTTCTAAAGATTCAGATGGAGAGCTTATTATCTATGCAACGATTTTCTATAAGAAACAATAAAAGTCAAAAGTCATCTGTTCGATATTCTCAAAACAAACACTCGCACCAAGAAGCTTTGAGAGAGGGGTTGTTTGTTGGGTGCCTCCCAAGTGGCAAAGGCTATAAATAGGTAGTTCACAGAAATGGAAATGCAAATGGCTCTTGAACACAGGAAAAGACGCTTGTCCCACTCATCAGAGAAATGCAAATCCAAACGACGGCAAGATGTGACTTTTCACCTATCAGATTGGTAGAAATCACAGTGTGGTATCACAGGAATGTGAGGCCCTTGTGAAATCCATGTTGGGGATTTTAAATCCTTGAGGGGATTTTGCTTTGAAGAATTGGCCCCTGCCTCACCTTCAGCAATGGTGTTCAACTGAGATTCTGCCACTCCAGCTCCAGGGGTGGCCTGGACTGGTTGAAGCCTGCTAAATTTCTCATCATCCAGAGGCGATTATCGAAAATTGCTGGGTGACCTTAGCCGAGCTACTTAGGCACTCTGAGCTCTGTTTCCTCATCTGTAAAGAGCAGACGGTAGTGGAGACTTGCAGAAAGCAAGTCAGCACAATGTTTATCACATACAGTGGTCCCCTCTTGCTCTTATCCACAGTCTCACTTTCTATGGGTACCCAAGGTCAAACACGGTCTGAAAATATTAAATGGAAAATTCCAGAAACAAACAATTCTTAATTTTTAAATTGCACACAGTTCTGATTAGCGAGATGAATCTCTTTCTGTCCCACTCCGTCCCGCCAGGAGCGTGAATCAACCCTTTGTCCAGTGTATCCACACGGTATCCACTCCCTGCCCATTAGTCGCCTGCTAGCCCTCCCTGTTATTCGATCGACTGTTGAGGTATTGCACTGCTTGTATTCAAGCAGCTCTTATTTTTCTTAATAATGGCCCCAAAGCACTAGAGTAGTGATACCAGCAGGTCAGATATGCCAAAGAGAAACTGTGAAGTGCTTCCTGTAAGTGAAAAGGTGAAAGTTCTCGACTTAATAAGGAAAGAAAAAAATTGTATGCTGAGGTTGCTAAGATCTACAGTAACTTTTATTACAGTATATTCTTATAATTGTTCTATTTTATAATTAATTATTACTGTTAATCTCTTACTGTGCCTAATTTATAAATTAAACTTTATCACAGGTATATATGTATAGGAAAAAACATAGCATGTGTAAGGTTTGGTACTATTCTGTTTCAGGCATCCGCTGGGGGTCTTGGAACGTACCCCGAGGATAAGGGGGTCAATAAGTGTACTCAATAAGTGACACCTTTTATTGTCTTTGACAAACGGATACATATGCATTTAGATACGTGTACTTGACTAATCTAATGGCTTTATACAATTACAAACTAGAGCTGCACTTTCTAAATCATAATAGAAGATAAAAACAAGAAAAACCTAGAATGTATAGCAAAGGACAAAAAAACAAAGCAGGAAGGAAGCACAAAAATAAAGTAAAACAAGACTATGTCAGTTAGGAAATAGACGTAAGTAAACTAAGCTATGCTATTGAAGGCAAAGATTCTCACATTCTCACATTTAAAAAGAAAATTCAGGGGCCGGCCCCCTGGCCAAGGGGTTAAGTTCGTGCGCTCCACTTCGGTGGCCCAGGGTTTCGACAATTCGAATCCTGAGCATGGACACGGCACCGCTCACCAGGCCATGCTGAGGCGCTGTCCCACATGCCACAACTAGAAGGACCCACAGCTAAAAATACACAACTATGTACTGGGGGGCTTTGGGAGAAAAAAGAAAAATAAAATCTTTAAAAAACAAAACAAAAAAATCCACCAAAATTCAGCTCGACTATATGCTGCTTATCAGAAATACTTAAAATAACACAGAATGTCCAAATGTATTAAAGATGTGCACGTAAAAAACGAGATATAAGAGTATTGAAAGAAAACATGGGAAGAGATCTTGGAGTAGGAAAGGTCTTTCTAATTATGGCTCAAAATTCAGAAGCCATAGAGAGCAGATTGATAAATTCAACCACAGAAAAACAAAAACTTCTACCATTAAAAAAAAGAAAAGCCTAAGTAAAGTCAAAAGACAAATGGTAAACTAGGAAAAATCTTTTTAATTCAGGTAACCAACAGAGGGTTAGATAGTCTTCCTAAAATATAAAAAGCTAATAGGAATCAATAAGCCCAACGACCTAATAGAAAAATGGCTAAAGGATATGATAGAAAAGGAAATACAAACAGATCTTAAATGGCTCTCTGGTTATGAAAAGATAGGCTCAAAATAAGAGAAATGCAAATTCAAACTACACTGAGACGTGATTTTTCACCGGTCGGGTTGGCAAAACTCTCAAAGTTTGCTCTCAGTGTTGGCGAAGCTGTGGGGAAACAGTTCTCTCACCGAGTGCCGACGGGAGGGTTGATCGGTACAGCCCCAAAGACGGGCAATTGGGCAGCAGTTATAAAATTTACAAATGCACAGTCCTTCAGATCTAGTGATAATATTTCTGTGCAATCTCCTACATGAACAAAACGTATGTACACAGTTATTCACGGCAGCATTGTTTGCACTAGCAAAAAACTGGAAATAATGAAAACGTCCAACAGAGGATTAGTTAAATACACTATAGTACACCTACACAATGTGGTGCTGTGCAACCCTAAAAGAATGAGGAAGCTTCCAACTTACCAGTTTGGAAAAATCCCCAAGATACAATTAAGTGATAAAAAGCAAGGTCATGTGTATTGTATGCTACGTTTTTGTGTTTAAAAGAAAAAAGCAGAAATATTTGCATTTGCACAAAGAAGGATACACAGGAAACTAATAAAATCACCTGTGGGAGGTCAGAATTGGCCACCCCAAAATGGGTCGCTTTGGCTTGATTATTTTTAAGGACAGGAGACTCTGAAAGAAACTTTGACCTTCCCCCTAACTGCCTAAAAGAATTTAAGATAGAAGGCCTGGCCCCAGGACAGGCCATCACCATAAATAACTCTGGGTATCAGTAGACTGGGAGGGTCCTCGCTAAGCCCACTCTTATCAAAGTTCTGTCTCTAGGGTCACGTTGTCTGTAATCCGCCCAGCAAACACTTGTTTACCAAACATTCGCTTTTCCATCTCCATGTAAATTGCCTTCCTCTCCTTTGAAGTCCCAAACCACCACCCCTAACATCCTCCTTTGTCTTTAGCTAAAGATGGTATTTAAGGTGGTGGCTCTGGCCATTTTGGCAAGTTACTCAGTTTTCCTGGGTTTCTCCCACATATACATGTTATTAAACTTTGTTTGATTTTCTCCTGTTATTCTGTCTCATGTCCATTTAACTCTTGGGCCAGCCAAAATGACCTAGAGGGCAGAGGAACTGTCTTCCTCTCCTACACACCCTCCAGCTTAGGGGTGAAGGGAGGAGTAGGAACTGGGTAGATGAACAATGGAGGATAAAGGGAGATTCTTCTCTGTATATCTTTTTTTCCTATATTTTTAATTTTTGAAACATGTAAATATATTACTCATTCCAATTTTTAAGTAAAAAAGTTAATGACACAGAAAATTTACATAAAAAACACAGACAAAGCTATGTTAAGTAAGTGCAAAATAAAGGGTGGTAACAGTGATATAAGAAATAACAGGGGGGCCTGGCCCCGTGGCCGAGTGGTTAAGTTCGCGCGCTCCGCTGCAGGTGGCCCAGTGTTTCGTTGGTTCGAATCCTGGGCGCGGACATGGCACTGCTCATCAAACCATGCTGAGGCTTTGTCCCACATACCACAACTAGAGGAACCCACAACGAGAAATATACAACTATGTACTAGGGAGCTTTGGGGAGAAAAAGGAAAAAATAAAATCTTAAAAAAAAAAAAAAAAAAAAAGAAATAACAGGGGCCGGCCCCGTGGCCAAATGGTTAAGTTCACGCACTCTGCTTCAGTGGCCCAAGATTTCCCTGGTTCAGATCCCGGGCAAGGACATGGCACCACTCATCAGGCCATGCTGAGGGCAGCATCCCACATAGCACAACCAGAAGGACCTACAACTAAAAAATATGCAACTATGTACTCGGAGGATTTGGGGAGAGAAGGCAGGAAAAAAAAAAGATTGGCAACAGTTGTTAGCTCAGGTGCCAATCTTTAAAAAAATAATAATAATAATAAAAATTGAGCCAGCCCTGATGGCTTAGTGGTTAAAACTCGGCACTCTCACTGCTTTGGTGGCCTGGGTTCCCTTCCTAGGTGCAGAACCACACCACCCGTGTGTCAGTGGCCATGCTGTGGTGGCGGCTCACATAGAAGAACTAGAAGGACTTACAGCTAGGATACACAACCATGCCCTGGGGCTTTGGGGAGGGAGGAAAATAAATAAATAAATGAAAGTAAAAATTGCTCCTAAAAGCATTGAATGTGACAAAAGGTGGCTTTTTGCGTGTGTGTGTCTGTGTGAAAAAGACTGGCACTGAGCTAACACCTGTTGCCAATCTTGCTCTTTTTTTTCTTTCCTCCCCAAAGCCCCAGAACATAGCTGTATATGCTAGTTGTATATCCTAGCGGTGTGTAAGTCTGCATCCAGGATCTGAACCAGTGAACCCCGGGCCACTGAAGCAGAGTGTGGAAACTTAACCACTACACCACCAAGCCGGCCCCAAAAGGTGGATATTTTTATTTATTAAAAATATATAATCCATTGAATAATATTGAATAATAGAGCATCAAAATAGATGAAATACAAATAGAAGTTGATATAAACAAAAAAGTAGTAAGAGAGAAATCATTATCAGCCTAATAGGTTATATAGACTAAAAATAAGTATGGATATACATTATTTTAAAATATATGTGTGTATGCATGTATATAGTACAACTAGACTAATAAATATCAAAAGATAGATCCCATAAAAAGAGAACACACATCTCCTTTTAAAAAATTCATGGAACACATAAAAATTAAATTGTAAAAAATAAAATATACACAAACCACAGACTTTAATTAAACCAATGTTCCCTACATACCTGCAATAAAAGTAGAAATTCATAATGCAAGTTTGAACAATTGAAAGAAACAACACCAAAACCTAAATATTCCCATGAAAAGACTTTTGATTGGGTCAAAGAGAAATTAAAAATTCAACTACCAACTATTTATAAAATAATGACAAAGAAAACTTTACATATCAAAACATACATAATGCAGCCCAAGCTGAATTCAGAGGGAAATCATAGCCTTAAAAGCTTAACATTACTTAAAAAGAATGATAATAAACAAAATAAGCATCCACTTTAATAAGTTTGTAGAAAAAGAACAGAAAAGCTACCCCAAGGTAACTAAGAAGAAGAAAATAATAAACATAAAAGCAGAAATGAATTACTTAGTAAACTATGGAACTGAGAAATAAATTCAAGTGCTTCTTAAACAAGCAGACAAAAAAAATCCATAGTATGGCAGATAAAACCCACCCTGACTTGGCCCTTTTGGTTTATCTATCCCGTGACACAGCCCCCTTGCACCCTCAACTCCTGCCTATGGACCCCTTGCTATCTGAACTCAGAAATCAAATAGATTGAGTCAGACAAAATTTTTGAGAGAAGGCTGACATTGCCAGTTCTCAGCTCTCATTCTTTGCTTTCCACTGTCATCCACTAATGACGTCTTCCTGCCCTTTGAGGCCCAGCTCAAATGCCCCCTCCACCAGGCAGGCTTTGTGGATCCAAACTACAACTCAAGTCAGAGTGGGATAAGCACTGCAGGAGACTGGGTGAGTCCAACCTTTACGGCAGAGTGGAGGTTAAATCCAACTATGGGGATGGAAGAAGGCTGCCTGGTGGAGGGGGCATTTGAGCCGGTTCCTGAAGGAGAAAGAGGAGTTCACCTGGCAACGGGAAGGGGAAAGAGCACCTCCAGGAAGAAGGAAGAGCAAACACATTTGTGTGCGAGAAAGGACCCTGTGATTTGGAGAATAGTGGGACATCCCCATGTGACTGGGGTGTGGATGGGGACTGGGGACAGATGAGTGTGAAAAGGTCAACGGGGCAGGTCACAAAGGGCCTGAATGACACACTGAGGGGCTTATGCTTCCTCGTCCTATGGGTGATGGAGGGTGGCCGGAAGCTTCCGAGCCAGAGTGTGAAGTCGGGACCGTCAGATGGTGACTTGCCTGAGCCCCACCCTCTCTGAGGTGGGGGAAAGTAGGGTGGCCAGTGTTATGAGAGAGGAGTCCTTAGGCTGGCAGGCTGCCCAGGAGAAGCTGGAGAGAGGCGGGGTGGGCAGCTGGGGCTCCGGAGGCCTGGGGCTGGGGTAAGGGGCCCAGACCTGAGTCTGTTTCTCCTCCTTGACCCATTTGCTGGTTTCTGCATGCCACCCCACTCCTCCCCATCACAACCGGGGAGCGGCTGGGAGGCAGCTCCTGGCACCTCCAGCAGTCACCATGCGGCTTTTCTATCCACCCATTTGGCCCAGCCCCCGCAGGGGCCTCTGTGGTCAGGTCTTTGTGTCTGCACAGTGGCCCTCTTTGTCCTGAGTAGCCCCCCTGCACCACCCCACTCCTGCCCTTCTCTCCCGCCTGTGTTACAAAAAGCACCAGCTTTGTAGAGAGACAAGCTAGGGCTCTGATCTTGGCTTCCCCCTTTGAGTCTGCGTGAGCCTGAGGAATTCGTTTTGCTTTCTGAGCCTTAGTTTTTGGTCCATGAAAAGGAGCTGTGTGAGGAATCCAATTCCTAGCAAGAACTGGTCTGCTACCCAGTGCTGAGACCTAAATAACAAGTGATGTCTACGGGGACCCCTACCCAAGCCTCATGCTCTTCACGGGACCTCCTACTGACATCTCTAACCTCATCCTCATCACTGCCCGGCCAGGTGGCTCTCATCCTCCCATCTGACAGAGGAGGAAACCAAGGCCTGAGGGCAGGGCTGCCTTCATGGGCATGTGACCTGCACAGTTACATAGGGCCCCATGCTTCCAAGGACCCTGCACTTGATTTAATGCTCTGCTATCCCATCTTGAAATTCTTATTAGTTTTTGAACATTTTCGTTTCACCCTGGGTCCCACAAACTATGCAGCTGGACTTGCTGGTGGGGAGGTGGAACAGAGGCTTGCCCAGGTCTAGACCAGGCTTCCTGTCTCCTGGGCTGCCTCCCTGGGTGCCTGCACCCTGGCACGCCAAGAGCCAGAGCTTCTAGGCTGCATTTGGCATCAGAGGCCTGGCCCCTGCCCGGGTAACCTGAGGAGGATGGTTCCCAATTGGTGAGGGAGGCAGGACGGTCCAGGCCAACACAGAAGTCCAGAGAGCAAGCAAGACAAGGCTGCTGGAGCAGGCCCAGCCCTGTGTAACCGGAGCCGCAGTGTGGGTCCCCACGCTACGGCTCAGTCATCACTCCGGGAACTCAGCAGGGCCTTCCTTCCCAGCAAGTCGCAGTCCCAGGGCCAGAGGACCCACGCAGACTCACTGCATGATTTTGAACATTCGATTCCCCTTTCCGAGCGTCAGTTTCCCCATTTGTAAAATGGTATGGATAACACCTACCTCCCAGGGTTCTGGTGAAGATTAGAGACACTTTCACACAATGACTAGCCCAAAGAAGGTAGTCACTAACTAGAGTTCTTAATTCATTTGCTCAGAAATATTCATGGAGGCTGACCAGGTAACAGGGACACTGCTAGGTGCTGGGCATTTAACCGTGAACAGGATGGACCCTAGCCCTGCCCTCAGAGAGATCCCCATTAGAGGGGGTGCAGATATCGATGCTGAAGTGCTGGGCCCTCACTCACCTCCTGCTTGGCACCTGCTGCTTCCTCGCCCTGCAATGCCCCTTCACGCTTCTCTGCCCTTGGCCCTTCTCCATATTGCAAGTCTCTTTCCTCTGCTCCTCAGGCCTCACTGAGTTGCCTGTTGTGGTAGCTCAGACCCTATGTGTCTCCCGGATGCAGTTTTTCTTTGGTTGTGAAGTAAGGGAGCTGGACCGGAGCAGGAGCAGGACGCTGGGCTGGCCCTCCAGTTGGCTGGAGGCTGAGGCAGAGCCTTTGGTCTTCGTCTTGGAATCTTCATCAAAGGAATTTTTTCCTGGGGCCTAAACAGCAGTTACAGTGGAGGTCGTTAGGGAGAGGAGAGAGGAGGGGTTGGCCAGGGCCTCCATTGCCCAGGAGGACTTCCCCACACTGGGACCCCAAGGCTTGGACTCCATAAGTAAAGGCCATAGGGATCCCTAGCCCCCTAGAAGCTACATGGACCAGCCAGGACAATAGGCAGAGGAGGCTGAACAAGGGACTTTGTGTCTCCCGGGTGGAGGTCCCTGGGGACTGCAGAGTCAGCTCAGCCACACAAGGGTGTGTGTCCACCTGCTCCCAGTCCTGGCAGGGCTGCAGCCAGCATCCTGCCTGGCCCCAGGCAACTGATGTGGAGCCCAGCAGGACCCAAGGCCCCCAGGGCCCTGAGCAAGCTCCTCGGCCACAGAAACAGGTCTCCTTTGCACTTGTCCAGACACTGACTGTCCAAAGTCCTGGATGAACGGACACTGCTTGGCAGGAGGGTGTGATTGCCTCTATTTTATATAACAGGAGGCCTGAGAGGGACTGGAACTGGGTCAAAGTCTCCCAGAGTGAGTGCTGAAGCTGAGCCAGAACCTACTCTCCTGACTGATGCCTAGAGCAGAATGAGAGAGGGGGCATTCATCCGTTCATCCACTCATACATTCAACAAGCACTGAGCAACTCTGGGACCTCTGGGACCACAGTAGGAAGAGGGCAGACCTGGTCTTTGTTCTCCTGGAGCTCACAATCTAGGAAAGGCACAGAGAGAGGCTCCCTGACCCTTGAAGGCCATCAGAGGGGAGCTGACAGCAGAGAAGGGAGTGATGTGTGTGGCTAGTGTAGTCTGAGAAGACAGCTCAAGGGAACCAGCTCAAGACGAGGGACTAAAAGAGCCGGGTGTTCAGGAAATTTCTAGTGACTCTTTCTGGCTGAGATTAAGCAAGGGGAGCATAGCGGAGGCTCCCCCCGCCCCCCATCCCTTTCCAGAGCTGGAAACAAGCACGACCCTGAACGCCTGGATTTCCATCCTAGGCCAATGGGGAGCACCCCCCGACCCCCTACCCCAGGGTCTCAAGTAACGGAGGTGAGTTCTCAGCGTGGTCCTCTGAGTAGGTTCCTGGGAGAAGAGGGCGTGGGTTCTGGAAACGTCTCGCGGCAGCAGGGACAGGAGTCACACAGGCACCAGACAAACTGCAAAACTTTAGCGTCTCTGAAAATCTCTCCTCATCTCCTGGGAGGGAGGTGGGTGGCCTCCGTCCCGCCAGGCGGTAGGATAGTCGCCGCCAGCCCCTCCGCGGGCAGCGCCAGGGCGGACGCGCTGACCCCGCGACCGTATCTCTCGCCCGAGTCCTAGCGAGGGTGGCCGGGTGTCTGTCGCGGCCGGAGTGGGGCGGTGCCACGGTCCGTCCAGGGTCCGCCCCGCCCCAGGTCTGACCCGCGGGTCAGGAGCTAGGCGCGGCGGGCGGGGCTCCAGGCACGTGGGTCCCGCGGCCGCGGCCCAGCGAACGCGCGAGCGCCCCGCGGAGGTGAGAGGCGGGCCGCCTGGAGGGGCCCGGAGGCGGGGAGAGGCCAGCGGGCGCGGCCCGGGACCGCGGCGGTGCCGGCTCGGCGCTGGGCGGCAGAGAGCCGCTCGCGGGGGTCAGTCCGAGCGGGGCCGCTCTCGAGCGGCGGGGGAGCGCGTGGGGCCGTGGGCGCGCTCGGTCTCCGGGGGAGCGCGGATCGGGGGAGCGCGCGCGGATGCCCCGGTGAGTGCGCGCGCCCCTGCGGCGCCGGTGGCTGAACCTGGGGATCTTGTTTGTGTGTGTGCGCTCTGCTGTGCGCGCCCCGCGGCGGGGGACAGGCGAACCCAGGGGGCCCGCTGCGCCCCTTCACTCTGGGTGTCGGTAAGACTTGGGGCGCTGGGGCAGTGGCCTGTTAGGACAGTTAAGCTTCTTTCAGGGGACTTTTAGGCTGGCAGGCGGTGCTGTAGGAACGGTCTGGAGAAAATCGATGCCCTCCCTCCCCTCCCCAACTAGGGCTGCCAGGGGCAGGCTTGGGGCCCTCCAGGAGGCAGCCCCAAGGGCCAGGCCCTGCTGCGAACTAGGACTGCCAGTTTGGGGTCTGTGGGGCTGGTGGTGGCTCTTCCTTTCAGCATGGCATCCCCAGCTTCCCTCGGCTCACCGCCTGAGTGCCTGGTTTGTTTTGGATCTAGGCTAGAATAATGGGGAGCTTTTGAGGGCCAGTGTGGGGCCCTGGTGAAGTCTCAGTTATCTGTGGGTGGGAGTGGCTGGGAAGGGAGATTCTTTGAGCAAACAGGGCCCACAAAAACTCTCTGGAGACTCAGAGACCTATATTCCAATCCTGCCTTGGCTGCTGCGTGACCCTGGGCAGGGAACATCCCTTCTCTGAGCCTCAGTGACTTCATCTGTAAAAGGAGAGTAAGAATGACGTGGAACTTGAGGGCTATTGAGGAGGTGCTGTGTGGGTCATGTTTAGTACCACTGTCCTCTTGGGCAGGCTCACAGCTTGGGGGTGAGGGTGGAGTCAGTCCCTGGAGGGAGCTTCCTGAAACCCAAATCCCAACGTTCTCTTCCCTGGGCTAAACTTCCACAGGACCAACCCCGAACCTCTTAGCCTGGGACTCAAGGCTTCCAAGAACTGGTCCTTGCCAACCCCTCCAGGCACCTCTCCCGCCTGACTCTTCATCCTCTGGTAACTGCATGTAGTCTGCTGCACACACTAGGCAGTTTCTTGCTTCTGCCCATTGCATAGTCAATGCTCACTGCCTGAAATGCCCTCCTACTCTCGTCTTCCTCTGCTAGAAAACTACCCAGCCTTGGGGCCCAGCTCAGATGTCCCCTCCTCGGGGAAGCCTTCCTTGATCCCCTAGCTGGGTTGGAGCCTCTTCCGGGCTCTGGAAGTCCCAGTGCTGACAGCATGGTCCTACCTTGGACTGTCATGGTCTCTGTCTGCCTCCTCCTTCCCAACCCCTAGATCGGAGGCTCCCTGGAGGGCAGGAACTGGGTCTCACTCACCTCTGTGTTGCCAGCACCCTATTCAGGGCTTTGCTGAACTGAAAGAGCAGCAGCAGCCCATATCCCCTGCCCCCTGTCCGCAACTTCCCCAATGAAGGCCTGTCTGTAATGGAGCTCCATGTTATTACAAAGGAGGGGAAACTGGAACCAGATCATCCGACCGAGTGGCACAGGTTGTCAAAACAGTGTGTCCTGGGACACCACAGGACCCCGACTGTGCAGGCTGAAAACTTGGGTTTTATCCAGAAGGCAATAGGGAGCCGTGGAAGGTTTGTGAGCAGGGGAGATTCATGCAGAGCAGGTTTCAGAAAGATGTCTCTGGCTGCAGGGCAGAGAATGAAATGAGTAGTGCTCAGTGCACGGAGGGCAGGGCATTTGTGATATTGACCCCAGAACCATCCAGGCGTTGTTTAAATTCTGAGCCCTTTCCTCCTTGGCCAAACATTTCCCTGAGCCCTCAGATGCTTCTGCTGAGGAATTTGGGGACACTTAGGACTCTCCTTCCCCTAGTGGGAGCCTGGAGACCTATGATTGATCTCATCTCAGCTCTGCCCCCAACTTGCTGGGTGACCTCAGGGCAGTTCCTGCCCTGCCACCATCTAAAAGGAGACCAGAACCAGTAAGGTCCCATGTTGAGAGTGTGTGCATGGGGAGGCCCTGGCATGGAAGGCTTGTCACTCTCCTGTTCCTCCTATGTTGGGCTGTCCTGGGGTCTGGCCAGAGGGGTTGGTGGATCATAGTAGGTGACCTTCATAAATGGCTGCCAAGCTTGAGCTGCAGGGTGAGGCATGGCCCCTCCACTCCTGTCCTCTTTCTGCCCAGTGTGCACAGGGCTCTGAGGCTTCTGGATCCCCAAGGACCAGCTGAAAGAGTGCGAGAACATCACCAAGGCCTCCTGGGTGACTCCGTGAGTGCTTTGATTTGGCTTCTTTTCTGGCTGTAGCCCTTAGAGAGGCCACTGTGCCCCTGGAGGTGTCCGTTTTGCCGTCTGTAAGTTGGGCGTGGTGATCCTCGACTCTTCAAATGCGAGGTTGCTCTGAGGCTTCTTAAGATAGTGGCCCGGGAGGGGCTTTGTAAGTTGTCAAGGGCAGTGCATAGCGGAGAAGGGTGATACTCCTAGACTTGAAGGCATTTGGAAGACTATGCCAGAACACGGGTACAATAGCATGCGATCCTGCTCGTTGCTGGAATTTTAACTGTTGACTGCCTTCCTCTCCCCATACCCCTCTTCAGAGACGGCTTACTAGTAACAATTTATAGACGTCCCTCATTTTATCCTCCACCGACCCTGTGAGGGAGGCTCAGAGAGTAGCTTGCCCAAGGTCACGTAGCCGAGGTAATGGCTGGGACTCCTGCCTACCTGCCCCAGCTTATCCTTCCCCGTTCAAGACAGAAGCCCCATCTGAGTAAGGCCTAGTCTTCTAGCTTTCAGGCTGAACGACGTTTGAATCCTGCCCTGAAAACCTGTCTTTAGGTCTTGCCTGTGGCCTGATTACCCAGCTGCTGATAAGATATTGCCTCCTCAGGCTGCCCACAGGGCCAGGGCAGCCTCGCTGATCTGGTGAGAGGAGATGGAGGTGCCCCTGGTGAAATCTTTCCTCTCCCCGAACTGCCTTCTGTGGGCCTGTCTAGTGCACCCCTTGGCCCACACCTCCTTCTTGGGCTGCCTTTGTGTCCTCAGGGCTGGCCTCTTTTAGCCTCTGGGCCCTGACTGGGGGGAGGCTGGCAGTGGGGGCCCTCCCTGACCTCTCTACCCATCGTAGAGGTCAGTTGCAGGACTAGGCCAGGCCAGGCCTGCGTTCTCTCTTTGTCCACATCACCCAGCACGGGTTGGGCACAGAGCAGGTGCCACTGAGTTCTTGGGAAATGAATAACCTGGTGAAAGTGGGCGTAGCGTGAAAGAGGAGCGCCTGCTCCACGGAGAGCTACAGTTGGCTCTTGAGCCAGGAGTTCCTCCACTCCTCTGTCACACCATCCCCTGGGCCTGAGTCATTTCTGGGCCAGGGTGAATAGCTGGAGTCCCTGCTGGGAGGGTGGGCAGCCTGGGCCCTCCTGGGCAGCTGCTTCTTCCTTGGCCCTCTACCCAGTGACAGTGACACTGCCTGGGCACTAGGGCGTGGGAGGAGGGCCTCCTTCAGGCTTCTTGGGGCACATGTGACCCTCTCTTCTCCCCCTGCCTCGGGGGAAGCTCCTGGTGTTGCTGTGGCTTCCCAGTGAGCGCCTGGCTTCCCCAGCCCCAGCTTGTAGGAGGAGGAATCTTGCTGTGGCTGGGCTGCGGGCTGGCAAGGATGCTTCCCACCTCACAGGGAATCTGGGGCCAAGGGACCAGCTCCTCTCACTGGACCATTGTGTGTGTAGTCTCCTCCTTGGTCTCCCTCCCTTTAGACTCCCCCATCCTATCCACCTTCCACCTGGCACTATCTTCATAAAGGACAGCTCTAACCATGTCCTTCTCTGCTTAAAGTCCCACAGCTGGGAATGGCAGAACTGGGATTTCCCACCTGCCCAGCTCCCTCCCCTGCCCCTTGATGGTGTTCTGGGTCCAGGTCCTCTGTTTTCCCTCACAGCACCCCAGGCCCAGCAGAGGCAGGCTCTCCATTGTCCTTAGGATAGAGGCCAGGCTCCTCAACTTGGTATTCAAGCCTTTTCATTTGAGTCCCTTGGGCCGCCACACATTCTGTGCCACCTAACCCTCCACACCAGCGTCACATGTCCCCCTAGCCTTCCCCCGACAGGCCACACCATCATACCACTGAGCCTTTGCACGTGCTTCTCCTTCTGCCTTCAATGCCCTCCTACCTTTTTTATCCACCTGATAAACTCCAAATCATCCATCAAGTCCCAGCTCAAATGACTCCTCCAGGAAGTGTTCCCCGACCACCTCCCAGGCCGGTTAGGGGTTCCTCTGGGCTCCATGGGCCTGAGCTTCCGTTGGTCATGGCTTAATCACCCAAGTGGACTTGGTCCATGTCTGTGTCTTTCTCCCCATCCAGACTGGAGCTCCTCAAGGGCCTGACTGAGTCTGATCTGAGTCTGGGTTTGAGGGTCCCTCTGAGGTCGGCACATGGGGGCGTAGACAAGTGTTTGCCGACGTTGTGGCTCCTGGGAAAGTGATTTATGACTGTGTTACTCTGGAGTCCAGACTCCTGTGGTTCTGAGAATCTCAAAGCCAATGGCTGTCAGAAGCAACAAGTGACAGAACTGGAGAAACACTGAGCATCAGTCCCAGAACCAGAGACTCGTGGAACTGGATTGTCGGAACCAGTGGAATCAGAACCCAGAAGCACTGAGTGGGACAGCTCAGAATCAGACTCACTGGATCCTAGCCTACACTTTTGTCCCTTTTTCTACCCAAGCTGGACCCTTCCAGCTTCTCTTCAGACCTGATCACAGCCCCTTCCAGGACCTTCCCTCACTGCTCTGACCATGACCCCTGCCCCTCTGCTGGGTCACCCACGAGGGCCCCTTCCGAGAAGTGTCCTGGTGTCTCTCTGCCATGACAGGCGGGCACAGCCCTCACATGGGGACAGGGCGTGATTTGCTGGCTCCGTGGAGCACCCACTTGCCCCCTTGTCTTACTCATTTTTCATGAGCTGTCTGGTGTAGCAATGATTCTCCGTGTTTGACCAGCGAAGAACTTGAGGCTGAGAGGGGAGAGCTGACTTGACCAAGACTGCACAGCATGGGTGGTTCCGAGTTGGAGCCCAAACCCAGGGTTCTTTCCTCTTGAGTCTGGCTGGAGGCGTTTGGGTGTGATGGGTCAGAGAGGCGTCCAGGGCACTGTGGTTCTGAACTGGTTCTGTAGCTTTGTGCCGGGCTGCACTGGGCCGTGCCGGCTCAGAGGTAGGACAGGCAGTTTGAGGTGCTGCCCTGGAGTTGGGGAGGGGTTGCTCAACCCCACGCTGAGAATAATTAGAACACCAGACCTTGAGTAAGGCCCTTCCTCTCAAGGAGTCTCGGGCTCCTGATCTGTAAGGTGGGAGGACCAGCCTGGCTGATCTGAGATCTGCACACTCAGATGCTTTCCCAGTGAGTGGCCTCCCCAGCCAGGATCCGGAGAGCTCCCAAGAGGGAGAGAGCCTCTGAAAGGGGCTACAGAGCCCACGGGCCTCCTGGAGCAGGCTGCAGAGGATTCACATTGCAACAGCACTTGCTGATAATATCTGAGGTCACCCCCTCAGCTGTTTTCTCAGGCCAGACCCAGTGTTTGTGGTGCAGAAAGCACACCAGGCAAGGCTGGGAGGCTTCTGGCCTTCAGCCCCGTGGCGGACATTTGGGAGGAAGCAGAGGATGACTTCCAAGATCCTTCCTGTCCTCCTACCCAGCCTTTCCCTCCACATTACTCAAGCCATAGGGATGACTGACAGCTCCCCAAACATACTTTGTGAGCTCTCTTCCTGGTTTTTGCTCACTCTGCTCCTCTTCTCTCTCTACCCGCCTGACTCCTACCCATCTTCCAAAATGCAGGTGTCCTGTCCTCCAGGAAGCCTTCCCTGACTACCTCCCTGTTCCCAGTAGGGGTCCTCTTGGCTCCTTCAGCCCTGGTGACCCTACTTCCTTCAGTCCTGATCACCCTGAGTTGTCATCGCCTATTTCTGGATCTCCTCCCATCCCCCCACTGCCCCCCTTCTCAGTGAGCTCCTTGAGATCATGGAAGGGTCTGACCCACCTCGGAGTCCCCAAGTGCCCTCCCCAGGGACAGACATAGATATAGCAACCTCTGTAAAGGGTGAGTGACTGAAGAGTGTGGTGGTGGCGTCAAATTCCTGCTGGGGGTCCCTGGACTGCCCTCCCTTCTGAGGATGGCCTTCAGTGTGAGAAACTTGACCTGTGGTCAGTCTGGCTGTGAGCTTGCTACTCTGCCCATAATTCCAGTGGGTTTCCCGCCCCTCTTGTCTTCCCAGATAGCTCTGTCCTCACTGCCTTCTCTACTTCCAGAAATCGCATCTCTTTTCATCATTTCATAAAATGAGTCTAAATGATCTCCTTTAGCTAACTCAGTAATCTTATGGGGCAGGTACTCTCTTTAGACTGAGAGAAAATTGGGACTCAAGTTGTGGAGCTGAGGCTTGTCCATTCATTCCCACAGCTGGCAATGGCAGAACTGGGATTTCTCACCTGCCCAGCGCACTCCCCTGCCCCTCGATGGAAGGTCCAGGCCTTCTGTTTTTCCTCAGCATCCCACCCCCAGCAGAGGCAGGCAGCAGGGGTTTCGAGAATGGTGACAGGTCACTCTCCCCTGCCAGGCTGGACAGGGCCAGCCAGGTGGGTAGGCGAGTGGGCCGTACATTCGAGAGCCACGCTAGTGGGGAACCTGGAATGTCATCCAGACACCGTGGAACTTCTGCAGCTGGCCTGGGAACTGCCCCGGTCCCTCCTCCTGGCTTTGGGCTCGTTAGGCTGGGGCCACAGGGAGAAAGACCCAGTGTGGGGCGGAGGCAGAGCCAGGTCAAGGGGGCAGGTGGTCTGCTGGGCTCTGCCCTTGACTCACCCGTTACCTTGGGTGAGACCTTGGGCTACCCTTTCTGGACTTAGTTGTTTTACCCAGGAGATGGGTACAGTAACCATCATGGCCGCTCCTCACTGGGGAAATACCAGGAAGATGGATGCTGGGTGCTGCCAGTAGGCTGTTCCCTCTCGTGGAGAACTGACCAGACAGGCAGAGCCATGGAGCTCAAGGAGGGCTGATCAGGGAGCTTCCTGGAGGAGAGGATCTGGGCTTTGAAAGGTAGGAGGTAGTGGTCAGGGGCTTAGCTCCTGAAGTCAGACAGACCAGGGCTGCTGTGCCATCCAGCTTTGTGACCCTGGAGAGGTTATTTAGCCTGTTTGAGTGTCTCAGGATTAAAGGAGAAGAGGTCTGTGAAGCCCCCTGACATGGAACTTGACACAGAGAAAGCACTCAACTCTTGTTGTGTGTTAGAAGATAAGGAAGGGTATTCCTAAGCAAAGATATGACAATGGGACTGCTTTTGCTGTGCTTGAGACAGGAAGATGAGGGTGGAGGCAGAGAGATGAGTTGTCTGGAGGGGAGGCAGGGACCAGTCAGCACCTTGAGTGCGAGGCTCAGGAGCTTGGATGTAGCCTGAGGGCAATAGGGAGCCATGGAAGGTTTTGAACTCCACAATGTGTGGTCAGATTTGTGTTTTAGGAAGACTTGTGACTGCAGGATGAAAGATGGACAGGAAGGGTAGGGTGGAGACAAGCAGACCATTGAGGAGGCTGGTGCAGTGGTCTGGAGGAGAAACACAGGCATAAGGCCACGGGCTGGGAGCAGTGGCATGTCTGAGCCTCTTCACTCAGGGTGAGCTGACAGGACTTGGGGAGTGATGGGTTTCACGTGGGTGGGAAAGGGAGCGGTTGTCATGGATCTATTGGAAGTTTGAAACCTGGAAGGATGGGTGGTGAAGATGGGTCTTAGAAATCAGAGAGCAGCTTGGAGGACGTGCTGTGCTCCACCTTATCTGTTGGGTGAAGGTATCTCCTAAGGAGGACAAGACACGGTGTGACCCTGAGTAGAGCAGAGTGAAAAGGTGAACTTCTTTCACCTTGCCGCTAGACTCTAGAGCAGGCTGGCAAATATCTACCAGCTGCTGGCCCATGTCAGCCTGAGGCTCCTGGGGCAAGGGACACCAGGAAAACAGTGGCCCAGGGGCATTTTCAGGCGCCCCCACCCCCTGCCCTGTTCCCACAGCCCCCCAGCTCCTGTCCCCACTTTCCCCCACACTTGCACCGCACTACCAGCTTGGGGACCTGGCCTGGACTGTCTCAGCCCCCATGCCCCCATTGTTGGGAAATGAAGCAGATGGGAAAAGGAAGGGGGTGTTCTTGTTCCCCTGTGATGTGTCTAAGGTTCTGGTGGATGCTGGGACCCGCCCACACAGAGGGGTCCCTCCACCAGGTAACTGTCCCCTCACTGAGGGGCTCTCAGGCAAGAGAAAAGCCTGGGCCAGAATTCGGAAGGCCTGGTTTCTGATCTTGGCTCTGTCCCTAACTTACTATGAGGCCTTGGGCCTCAGTTTCCCCCTCTGTCAAATGAGAGTTTGGTGCAAGTGATTTCTTTTTTTTTTTTTTAAAGATTTTATTTTTTTTTCTTTCTTTTGCCCAAAGCCCCCCGGTACACAGTTGTATATTTTAGTTGTGGGTCCTTCTAGTTGTGGCATGTGGCACACCGCGTCAGCGTAGCTTGATGAGCGGTGCCATGTCTGCGCCCAGCATGCGAACAGATGAAACCCTGGGCCGCCAAAATGGAGCACGCGAACTTAACCACTTGGCCACGGGGCCGGCCCCAGGTGCAGGTGATTTCTAAAGGCTCTCCCAGGCCCTGACTGTCTAGCATTGTGTGTGTGTGCACTGTGTGTACATCTGAGTGTGACTGTGTGTCTGGATGTCCAGGAGTGTCCATGCCTGTGTGTGTTCATGGGTGTTTACAGCACCCATGGAGGAATGGCTGGACGCGGGAGTAGGGAGGAAGGATATTCCAGATAGAGACCTAACTTGAGCAAAACCGTGTTGGCTGAACTACTGTCAAGTCTATACTGGGCAAGGAGGGTACTGACTGTTTCCTGCTGTGGGGCTGAGGCACAGACGGGAACTGAGGGAGGCGGCACTGGTGTCTTGGCTCAGCTCCACGGGATCTCCCCCGGCAGAGCCACGCTTCTGTGCAAGGGGGTGCCCAGGGAAGGAGGCTCGGAACAGCCATCCCTGGAGAGTGTGAGCTGAGGGTGGATGGCTGGGGATGTGGATGGGCAGAGGGCACTCCTGCTGGGACGAGCACCCTAGGTCACCTCTCTGCCTCTTTCGGGCCAAGGTCAGAGCAGAGGAGGTTGGAGCAGGTGAGGCCCTGGGAGGGCGAGGCCTGGCTGACTTCCCATGATGTACCATGATGACTTCCCACGCTCTCTCTGCTTCCCTGTGTCTCAGGAACCTGTGGCACTGCCTGCCCTGAGAAAGGCTGGAAGCTGGGCGCAGCCCCAGGCAGGGGGCCTGTTTTTCCTGTTGCCTGCAGAGTTCCCTGCAGCCTGATCCAGGCGTGTGCATTCATGAGTGAGGAACCTGAGCGAGTGCTGAGCATCCTGACAGCGAAAGCAGAGGCTGGTCAGGTACGGGTGTGGGAGGGCAGGGTCCACCGGCGGGGAGGCTCAGGCAGGCGCACATGTGCATGTGTGTACACCGAACCCAGGTTAGATCAAGGGGATCCCTGCCCTGCTCCCTCATCCCAGGCTGTGATGAATTCAGATGTTGGAGCCAGAGGGCCCTGGGTGTCAAGCCCAGTTTTTCCAATTGCTAGCAGTGTGACCTTGAGCAAATAGCCTAACCTCTATGACTGTATGTACTGAGGGCTGAGGGTAGGGGATGAAATGAAGATGCTGCAGGGAAGCTGCTCAGCCCAGGCGTGGCCCTTACACAGTGAGGGTGGGGGCGCTCCAGGATTAGGAGCTCCTGACCCACACTGACCCATGATCTGAGCCAGAGATGGGTGAGATAAAAGAATGTGGCTGGCTCAGACAGCTGATCGGCTCCAGAATGCCTGGGTCTAATTCCCCCTCTCCTGGTGTTTCCCTGGCCTGTCCAGAGAAGGGCAGGGTGCTTCAAAGAGAGACAGTCCAGGGCCTGTCTAGGGCAAGAGCAGGTCTCTCAGGTGGGCTGGGTTGACCCCTGGCCATCTAGGGTCAGCAGCCGAGAAATCTTTAAGGGTCATTGCCCTCTGGGAGGCCCTCAGAGGAATCAGGGAAAGAAGAGCCACCGTCATAAAGCTTAGCCTCCTCTGGGCTCCAGTAGCCTCTTGTGCATGCTTCATTCATTCATTCATTCATTCTCTCATTCATGTCATACCTGCCTTGGATCAGGCCTCTTGCTGGATGATAGGGACAGAGAAAAGAATCAGATGGACCCGGCTCTCTGGGAGCACCTGGAATAAATTGGGGTAGAGGGTGGAAGGACAAATTACCAACAGGGTGTGAGGAATGCCCGGGGGGTGGACCAGGAGAGCTTCAGAGATGAGGTGACATTTGAGAAGAGCCTTGGGGATGGGCAGGATGGAGTGCAGTGTAGGTGGGTTCTGGACAGGCTTTCCAGGCAGAAGAAACAGCTCGCACATGAGGCAGGGAAGCCTGGCAGGGCACTTTACGTGGCTCACATCTCCCTCCAGATCAGGAGCTCTACGGGGCAGGGCCAGCCAGAACCGGCACAGAGGGACTGGTGAGTGATGGTGGACAAAGTTAGGTGGGAGCTGGTCTCCAGGGAGCTGGGGGTGGGGCCCCAGGGGCATCAGGGTCAGGAAAGCCAGAGGAGGGGCTGCTGAGGGAGAGGGCTGGGGACTTGGCTGTCTCCATAAGCTGGGCAGGGGGGCCAGGAAAGAGGTACTCAGAGGTTGGTGGACGAGCCCGTGGAGGGAGAGGGCAGGCAGGTCCTCCTGGTCGGGGCCACAGCGATGGAGTCCCCAGCTGGCCTGGGAGGGTGGAGTCCGGGATCTCAAAAGAGGTGGGAAGGGCAGCTCCTTTGGCTCATGAGAGACTTGGGGAAGTCTCCACCAGTTTCATCAGTGTCAGAAATTCCAGTTAGTGATTAGCAAGAAACTCTTTGAGGAGAGCAATGAGATGTGGACTATGAAGGGAGGATGAGGGCCCCGCCCCCGACTCTGAGGAGAGGCCTCGGCCCTGGGGCAGGAGCAGAGCAGCAGTGTGGAGGCGGGACTGGGTGTGTGTGCCCGCAGCATGGAGCAGGGACAGGGCCACCCTCTCTGTCTCCAGTGGGGCAGAGGACCTCCTGGGGGAAGTTTTAGGGCCACAGTTCTCCAAGGCTGGAGGAGTCAGCCCGTGAGAGGTCTGAGCCTTCCTTGGGACGGCAGGAAATGCCTGATGTCACCCGGCGTTCTATGGCAGAGCTGGTGTCTGGGGGGGAATGTGGCCCCTCCACATCTCCTCAGTCTCACCCTCGGGCCTCTACACTCCTCCTGCAGCTTCTGTGAGCGGGCAATGCCCAGCCCACCTCCCAAAGCACCAGATCTGATGGTCCCAGCCTTCACCCATCCCACATCCCGTGACACCCCTGCAGGGCACCCCACACTTACCATGTCTGACACTGAATTCCCCCCTCCCCCACCTGCTCCTCTTCCCCAACCCTGAGCCGGGCATCCCGGCCACCTCCCTCTCCTGCCCCTCCTCCATCCAGACTCCCTCCCCAACAGCCCTCAGATCTCTCCCCTCTCAGGTCCCCGGGCCCCAGATTGGGCCTTAAGGTCACTCCCCTGGCCCACCACACTCACCTGCTCCACAGTCTCCAGTCAAGACCTTCTGTCACTCCTCCACGGTGGCCTGAGAGAGCTTCCCAAGGGTTTCAGGAAAAGGCCACATCTGAGCGGAGCCCTGAAGCTAGCGCCACAGTGTACCTGCTGTGTGCCAGGCCCCGCTCCAGACATTTTACACAAATTACCCACCTAATGCTCCCGGCAGTCCTATGATGTCGGCTCCATTGATCGCCTCCCTTTACAGGGGAGGACACAAAGGCGTCTGGTTCCGGAGGCCAGGTTCTTCTTTATCACTGCAGTTTGCTGCGCTGAGGGATAAAGAGTTGTAGTTTCAACAGGTAGAGCTGAGGAGCCTGAATGGATTCCAGGCTGAAGGAGCAAGATGAACTAAGTCTGGGAGGGGAACAGTGTTGGGCGCATTCAGGAGACTGCAGGTCACAGGAGCTGGGTTGCAAAAACCTCCAGTGCCTGACCGAGGAGCTGGTTTTCTCCTGAGAGCAGGCAGGGGCCAGGGAGGGCTCCAAGCAGGCGAGTCAGGGACTGGAGTCAGGGAGGCTGACGCAGCGGCTCCAGCAGCAAGGGTAGAGATGACGCTGGGCTGCATAGGCAGGGGTGGGATGCAGGAAGTGGCTTAATGCTGGGTCTTGAGTCATGGCCCCGAGCAAGGGGGTCCCAGCAGCTTGGCCCTGCCAGAGCCCCCCATACCTGCCCGCTCTCAACTTGGCACCATGTAAGCTTCTCACTCCTCACCCCGGGCCTGTGCTGGCTCCATGGGGAGGAACCGTGTCCATGGGAGGGAGCTCACGAGTGCACGCTCCCTTCCTCCTGTTGTACCTTTGCTGACAACAGGAGACAAGGAAGATCTGGGGTGGGGGGTGAGGTCTGGGGAAAGAAGGGGGCTGTGTTCCTCAGCCCCCCCTAATCTCAACCTCACGGGCCCTGAACTGCTGAGAGGCCAGGTAGGGCAGGAAGCTCAGGGTCTAAGGAAGAGGACGTTGCCGGCTCTGCAGAATCTCCAAGTCCCAGCCTCTCAGGACCCCAGGTTCCAGAATGAGGGGAATTGTACAGCCCCAGATTCTCAGGGTGGGGAGCACTACACATTGTCTGCCCTCTCAGACACACCCACACACAGGACATGACCCCTTCTGCAGACTCTGTTAGGGAGCAGCTTGCATACTCCCGTAAGCAGGGAGTTCACTACCTCCCTCCTGTGGCCCCTTAGATTGTGGGACAGACCTGAACAGGAATTGCAGCCCGTCCTCAGCTGTGTGACCTTGGCCAAATTGCTTGAATGATCTGTGTCTCAGCATCTTTATCAGAAAACTGGGCACAATACCCTGGCTCCCAGGAGCATCTTGTAAGGATGGAGTGAAGTAACATTTATAAAGCACACATAGGAGCGGGGTTTGAAAAATGTCAGCTCCCCCGCCCCTTCACACTGTTAATAAGTTAGTCTTTGTGTTTGTCCCAAACCTGCCTACCTGGGACTCCAGCTAGGATTTCCACCTTCCTCCTGGGGTCTTTGGGCACATCTTTGCCCTCCAGACTGGGATATCTGTCCCCTGCGTCCCAGCTGAGAGAGAGCTCTCATTGGTCACATTGGTGGGGGTGGGGAGAGGTGGACGGTGAACAGCCCGTCCCCCTGGTGCTGTCTGCTGGGCAGTGAGGCCCCACGGGTGTGTTATACGCCCAGTAGGGACAAGGTAGGGGAACGTCAGGATGGTGACGTTGTGTGAAGAGAAGCTGGGTGGGCCTGCAGAAGCTGAATTTGCCCCACAAAAGAAGCTCCCCTCCGCCCTCACTCCCACCTCCTCCCCAGACTTCCCCAGAATCTTCAGTAGGGTCACAGTCCCATCTAGTAGCCTCACAGGCCGGGGAGCAGGACTGCTCTTTACAGATGCAGGAAGTGCCAGTATATAGAAGTCTCTAAAAACTACTTGCTGAGGGGTGGGCCCCTGTGGCCAAGTGGTTAAATTCATGCGCTCCGCTGCAGGTGGCCCAGTGTTTCATCGGTTCGAATCCTGGGCGCAGGCATGGCACCACTCTTCAAGCCATGCTGAGGCGGCGTCCCACATGCCACAACTAGAAGGACCCACAACTAAGAATATACAACTATGTACCGGGGGCTTTGGGGAGAAAAAGGAAAAAAAATTTTTCAAATTAATTAAAACTACTCACTGAGCGAATGAATTAGTGGCTGAAGAGGGAGACCCTTGGAAATACTCCCTCAAATACCAAAATACCAGGCACAGGGCCAGAGCCTCCCCAGAGAGCAGGCAGATGAACCAAAGGACAGAACTTTCTAATGCCTCCAGGAAGGTGTGGGCTGCCCGCTGGCCAGAAACGCCTCAGCAGGTGGTGGGCACGGGCGTACAGTGGAGCCTCATCAACCATGAAGGCCCCTTTCCATGAATCTGACATGCTCCTTCCCTGGGACGACCCAGATCCTCAGGTTGTAGAGCTCAGAAACCTGGATCTGTGACTCCGTGCTCCTGAGGTTCTAAAACAGGGTTGCCAAGCTTTGTTTTTGTAAAAGGCCAGATGGTGAGTATTTTAGGCTTTCCAGAACATACGGTCTTTATCACAACTAGTCAATTGTTCGTAAACGAATGGGTCAGGCTGTGTTCCAATAAAGCTTTATTTACAAACACAGGCTGGTGAGCTGGATCTGGCCCTCAGGGTGTTCTTAAGTTTTAAAATTGTATGATCCTGATCTTCATGGATCTCCTGCATTTTCAAGGTTCCAGGGTTCCAAAGTTCTGGGTCCTTTGGGTCTAAGGAGAGAGCGAGTCAGATGGCATTGAAGGCCTTGAGTGTGGTTGGGCAGATCTCAACCGAGGGACTCTGGGCACTTGGGGTCCCTTGTGACCCTGGTCAGGGAGGTGTGTCAGGCCTCCCCATTGAGCCCCCAGCCGTGACCCTGACGACTCTTCTCCCCACCCTCCCTTCCCTGCAGGGCGATGGCCACAGGCCTGGGCCTCTGGAATGGCACCAAGAATGGCACCTGGGATGGGGATGAGCTGGGCTACAAGTGCCGCTTCAACGAGAACTTCAAGTACGTGCTGCTGCCTGTGTCCTACGGCGTGGTGTGCGTGCTGGGGCTCTGTCTGAACGCCGTGGCACTCTACATCTTCCTGTGCCGCCTCAAGACCTGGAACGCCTCCACCACGTACATGTTCCACCTGGCCGTATCGGACACCCTGTACGCGGCCTCCCTGCCGCTGCTGGTCTATTACTACTCCGGCGGCGACCACTGGCCCTTCAGCACGGTGCTCTGCAAGCTGGTGCGCTTCCTCTTCTACACCAACCTGTACGGCAGCATCCTCTTCCTCACGTGCATCAGCGTGCACCGGTGCCTGGGCGTCTTACGCCCACTCCTCTCGCTGCGCTGGGGCCGGTCCCACTATGCCCGCCGGGTGGCAGCCGCCGTGTGGGTGCTGGTGCTGGCCTGCCAGGCACCCGTTCTCTACTTCGTCACCACCAGCACACGCGGTGGCCGCATTACCTGCCATGACACCTCGGCCCCCGAGCTCTTCAGCCACTTCGTGGCCTACAGCTCTGTCATGATGGGCCTGCTCTTCCTGGTGCCCTTTGCCGTCATCCTGGTTTGTTATGTGCTCATGGCCCGGCGGCTGCTGAAGCCAGCCTATGGGACCACGGGAGGCCTGCCGCGGGCCAAGCGCAAGTCGGTGCGCACCATTGCGGTGGTCCTGGCTGTCTTCGCCCTCTGCTTCCTGCCTTTCCACGTCACCCGCACCCTCTACTACTACTTCCGCTCGCTGGACCTCAGCTGCCACACCCTCAACGCCATCAACATGGCTTACAAGATCACCCGGCCGCTGGCCAGCGCCAACAGTTGCCTTGACCCTGTGCTCTACTTCCTGGCTGGGCAGAGGCTCGTGCGCTTTGCTCGTGATGCCAAGCCACCCACAGACCCCATCCCCGCTGCCCAGGCTCACCGCAGGCTGGGCCTGCGCAGGTCTAACATAACTGACATCAAGAGGATAGAAAATGCGTTGGCCAGCAGTGAGGACTCTAGGCAGACAGAGTCCACGCCTGCTGGTAGTATGAACACTAAGGACATCCAGCTGTAGGACCTGAACCCCTCGGGCCTGAGCAGGTTTATAGGGGGGTGCCATAGGCACTAGGACTTGTTCAAATGGGACGGTCTCCCCAGATATGGACCAGCATGACTCATGCTGGATGGTCAAGGGAGCCGTGATCCCAATGCTCTGTCATTTGGGAGGGACTCAGGACATTCTCTGTGGTCCCCAGAGCTCAATGGTCCCCACGGCCCCCAGTCACCCGTTGTATGTGTAAGTTGGGGAATAAGGTTTCAAGAAAGGGAAGCGTTCAGGACCAGTGCGGCCCCTGGCCTGACTCCCACATGAATAGCTGGCCATGCCTGCCAAGGTACTTAGGCTGGAGCCCAGCTTAATCAAGTCAAATGGAGAAACAGGCTCAGAGAGGAAAGTGACTTACCAAGGTCACGCAGCCAAGTCTGGGCCTGAGCATCCTGAGTGGGGAGTCACAGGTTAACCAGAAGACCCTGGTAAGGAGTCAGGGCTGAGCCAGAGGTCCTTGCAGGGCATCTGGGGCAGGTCTGGTTGCCACAGTGGACTCATCTCCAAAGAGAACGCCCAGTCCAAGAGATGAACGTCTGGAAATTGAGGTCACATGCCCGTCTGGAGGCTCCCCTGGGCTGGGAGCCAGTTTGAGGGTGTAACTTATAGTAAAGGTCTTGTTACCTGTTAGCTGTGCCCTATTGTGTGTGTGGAAGATGCAGATACAGCCCAGGAACCTCTCATCCCTCCACCCACACACACACTAGGGTCCTTTCCTCACTTCTTCTCTTCTGCCACCTGCCTTCCCACTGGCGGCCTCAGTGGTGGTCTCACACTGGACATCCCCTCTCCAGACCCCAGGTCCTCCCCCACTTTAAAGCCAACTGACTTCGGTGCCTGGCTCTGCTGGGCACAGAGAGGAGTCAGGTGGGGTCCCCAGTCCTTGGGATCCCCCAGTTTAGGACTTAACGGTGATGACCAGTCACGTGCTGGTAAATGTGGAACCATTTAACTGGCTCTCCAGGGGGTGGGAGATCCCCTTATTTGTAGCATTGCCAGTTGGCGTGGTGCAAATATTCCTACCTTGGCCAATTCAGACTACCAAAGTGATAGCAACCTCCTTGCACAATTCCTGCAAGTTTCACAGTTTGCTCTTGCAGGCAGGTATGAGTTGCCCCAGCACAGCCCTGGAGAATGCCGTGTTTGGGGCTGCAGACCAGGAGGTCAGGGAAGGCTTCCCGTAATGGGGAGACTCCTGAGCTGTAGCTTCTGAGAAAAGCAGTTCATCAGAGAAGCACATCCAGGTGCAGAGTGCATCCTGGTCAGGTGGGCAGGAACTGAAAGTCGGCTGGGCAGCTGGGCAGCTGGGCCCTGGGCTCGAGGCAGGAATGAGGCTGGGGCGCCCTCCTTGCCCTGACCATGAGGTTTCCTTTGCACTGGGGGTAAGTGTGGGAGAGACTCACTCCTCTTCTTGTCCAGTCCTCTGCCTCCTGGGAAAGGCCAGCTACATGGCATAATGGTTGGCGCTCAGGCTAAGTCAAGGCTTAGTACAAGGGAGATGGGACTCACCTGTGACAGGCTCTGGGTCCAGCCAGGACCACTCTGGAGATCTGTGGAGCTCAGCTGGACAGGGCCCGGCCCTGGCCTTTGAGGAGGGATGGGGCAAGGCCAAGAGGCCTCTCTCTTAAACTCAAGGAGAAGAACTCACTCCCTTTCCCTCTGGGAGAGCCCTTGTCCTATGGGCATACATTGTCTGAGAGAAGGTCCTTCCTTCCCCATCCCACTTTCACCTGCCTCCTGTGACTTCTCCACTCTTCCCACTCTGCCTTCTCAGAATGGGGCACCCCCGTGGGTTGCCCTATTTAAAGTCTAGCTCCACAGCTCCCTCATGTGACACAAACCCATCACAAGACTTGCCTAGAGTAGTGTGAGATCTTCACCTTCCACATTCTAGGTTGTATACTTCTGTTAATGTAACCAGAGTCCCTATGAGCTTTTCTCGTGACTACCTCTACAGACTGCCCTTAAGCCTTTCCTGTAGGCCAGAGCCTATCTCTTTCCTACCAGCTGCTGCTCAGGCTGAACCCCATCCCCATTTATAGGGAGCCCTTACCCAGGTGAGATGCTCTGCTGGCCAGGAATGTGAATGCTGAGCTCTGACCCCCTCAGCCCTGCTTAGACCCAGGGGCAGGGAGAACATCATGACTTTGGCGGCATTTGAGTATATATCCGTGGTTGAGGATGGGGCTATGGCCACCACGGGTCCAGATTCCCCTAGTCCCATTCCTGTCACGTCCTGCCCACCTAACCCTCCAGCAGCTGCCCTGGAGACCCTGAGAAGCCAGGGCCCCACAGTACATGGAGACAGCCCGATGGCCTAGCCCTGGGAAGCCCTCCTTGAACCAGCTGCCTGCAGATTTCTAAGGACGTAGGACCCAGGGGACAGGAGGGGCTTGCTCACCATCTAATCCTGTGGCAGGCACTGGTGGGGGTGGGGAATGGACACCCTAAGGGAACCAGGGACAGGCCCGGGGTCCCACCTCTGGACCCCAGTCGGACTGCCTGGCTCCTTGGTGTGGACATCTGGCCTTGCTCTCAGTGTCAGGCCACCTGCCTGCTGGGTGAGCTTCCTGACCCTGCTGCCATGTGCTATTTTGAGCCCAAGTGGAACAGGATTTTCCACTCCAGGCCCCAGACTATTGTCCAGCAGTGACGTTGGGGGACCTGTCTGCTCTCAAAATATCTCCTCTTACTCTCCAGGCCTCCCTGCCCCCTTCCCACCTCCCCACCTCCTCACGCTGACATCACTTCCTGGGGCTGACTCCTGAAGGCCACTCTGAAAGGGCACAGCCACCTGACAGGGACCCCAGGGATTACGTAGCCCAACTCGACTCAAGGCCAGAGAGGGGCGTGGCTTTGCCAAGGTCACTCAGCAGGTCAGCGTGGTGCCTGGATGTACACCAGGGGCTCAGACAGCCCTGGCTGCTCTGCTCCCTTTAGTGCAGGTTGGTGCCGTCACCCCTACAGAGCCATGGAGCTGAGGCCAGGGACACGGGGCAGGGGGCTGGAGGGGAGAGTAGATGCCTGCAGCTGTTCTCAATGAGCTCCATGCAATGAGGACTGGGCTCTGGCACATAGGGGTCTCTGTCCTGGGTGGCAGGTGGCCCAGAGCCTGGGAGGGAGGGGGTAATCCCAGAAGACATTCCTACTCTTACCCTCCAAAGCTAGGAAAGAGCTGGACAACAGGCTCCCCAGACACAGTTGTTCCAGGTCAGGCCACCAAAGCTACTCCTCTGTCACCCCCCATGTCATGGCAGCTTTGGGCTGATCTGTTTAGACTCAGGCACGTGAGGAAGGGGACTCACGTAGTAACCCAGGTCCCAGGCGCTGTGCGGGACCTTCACATTGGTCATGTCATTGTTTCTTCACCACAACCATGTGAAATAGACGTTATCATCCCCATTTAGCAGATGAGGAGATGGGCTCTGAGGGGGGAGGACTTGCTACAGGTTATACAGGCTGTAAGTGGATGAGTCGGGATTGAGTCTGGATCCCTCTGATGCTCAGATTAGTTCCCTCTCCAGTACCCACGCCACTCGCAACCCCTGCGGGGCAGGAGAGGCTGTCAGGGGCCGTTCCTGTGATTCAAGATGAGAGGCGTGTATCGAGGACGGATCAGGCTAAGAGCACAGGTTCTACGCCCAGACCACCTGGGTTTGAATGTCGTCTCCGCTTCTTCCAGCTGTGGCACGTGGGGCAAATTACTTAGTCTTGCAGCGGCTCAGTTTCCTCGTCTCTGGAGGAGATGCTCCGTCCCACATAGAGCGCTGGGCGCCTGCGTTAATGCTCGTGAAGCACGTAGAACAGCGCCTGGCACGTGGTAAGCATTTATGCACCAGGCACTGTGCCAAGCAATGTGGGCGGCAAACCAGCTGGACCCTGCCCTCATGGAGTTGGCATAATTTAATATGTAACCACATTAGGATAAGTGCTTGGAAGGAAAGGACAGTGTGTCATGTCAGTGGACAGGAGGGCATTGTCTGTGGCCAAGGCTTCCCCAGGGGGTGGGAGGAGGGAAGCAGGTCCACCCTGGGATAAGGTGTGGGACCACCCTCTGCCCTGCCCGGCGCTGGGTGACTTTCAGGCACACGGGGCTGTGCGTGTTTACAGGACCTTCCCCAGGCTCCTGGCTGTGGAAGGGCAGCAGGGAGAAGGGACAGTGGGGGCAGGGGAGGGAGGAGGATGCCCTTGACACCAAGCTTCCAGAGCCAGTCCCTGTGGGCTCGAGAGCTCCCCCACCCATCGCAGCAGGTGTAGCCTTTCTCCCTGGCTGGTGGGGCCTGCCACCAGGTGCTGCAGCCACTCTCCGTTTCAGCCAAGAACCCAGAGACCCAGGGTGGGAGGACTGGCCTGGAGCTGGACAAGAGCAGGCAGTGAATGGGCAGCTTTTACTGTGTGACCTGAGGCCACCTGCCTGCCTTTTCTGGGCCACTCTCTGGAGCCTGGAAACCTTGTCTCCCACATTCTAGTTGTCCCTACCTCAATCAGGGCATCAGCTGCCTAGAGCTTCATCGAAGGCCCAACTAATAGCTGCTCCCCCAGGCATTCCCAAGCCCCCCAGGCTCTCAGTTCTGAGGACTAGAGTGGAGGCAGGACTAAAATGGGGGCATCAAGTGACCATCTCTCCATTGGCACCACATAGTGCCTTGGAGTAAAGCCAGCTCACTGTCCAGTGCTCCTTCTTCCTGTGGGGTGGATAGTGGAGCTGGGCCAGGACAGGCTGGGCTGCAGGGTGCGGACTCTGCTTGCCTTCCTTCCCAAGGGGCATGTGCTTGGGGGCGGGGGGCGCCGGGTAAGAGGAACAAACCCCAGAAGCAGAACCCTCATCCTCCTCTGCCCCACTGCACCGTGTGACTCGATGAATCTCCTCCCCTCTCTGGGTCTCAGTTTCCCCATCTGCCGTGGGCTTGGCTCTGCCCAGCCACTCTTGGTCCAGTAGGGGCTTCTGGGGCTTGCCTCTCTCTTGGCTCCAGCTTAGCCAGGTGTCCCGTCTCAGCCCTGTCCCAGCCAGAACAATGGGTCAGGCCTGACCAGGCACTCCTTGGCCCCAAACCCAGTCCCTAGGGGCTCCACCCGCCACCCTGGACTATTTTCAGCCCTTGGAGATGGAGTCAGAAAAGGATTTTCCATTCCCAGCACAATGGCTGCCCTGGACCATTGTCCAGCAGTGACCAGGGATCCACCTGCCCCAAAATATCTCCCCTACCCCAACCCTCTGGGCCTCCCTGCCCTGCTCCTCCCCTCCCCACCTTGACATCACTTTCTGGGGCTGTCAACTCCTGAAGGCCACTGTGAAACAGCAGATGAGTCCCCTGGGAGACACAACCAGTTGGAATCAGCTTTCCTTCCTGGCAGGGACCCCAGGGGTTGCTTGGCTACTTAGAGGGACTGGAGGCCCAGAGAGGGCTGTGCCTTGCCCAAGGTCACACAGCAGTCAGCATGGAGACTAAATGTGAGGCTATGGCTCTCTGGCTGCTCCTGCTGCCTCAACTGCCTTCATTAGCACAAGTCTGTGCCTCCTGAGAGCCAGTGCTCATCTTGGAAGGGCCCGGGGTGGGCATCCTCGGAGGAAGCCTGAGTGACACAGTGGAGGGGGTATATCTCCAGCTCTGACCTCGGAGCCCCCTGTTCAGTCCTGTTTTACCAGCTGTGGCTTTAGCCTGCACTGAACTGAGAGTACCGAGTGGCAGCTCTGGGGAAAGGAGGGGCTGGAGGACACAGGGCAGCTGAGGCAGGAGGAGGGCTCCGGCCCACTTCTGCCACCCCAGCTCTGTGACCACAAGCTCCGTTCCTTCATCTGTAAAATGGACCTGATAATACCCCTCTCCCCAGTGTACCGAGCAGCACAAATGCAGTCAGGCGCCAACACGCCACTGTTTTCTTTTCCTCGCATCGATGCTCCCTACTCAGTGAGGGCTAATTCCCCTGTCCCATCCCTAACCTGCATGTTTGGCAAACTCCAAAACTTTGAGTCACAAATCAAGTTCAGCCCAGTTTAAAATTCCAACCCCCAACTTAATCTGCTGCTCACTCCCCCCCATCCTCAGTGTGGGGAGGGCCCTCCTCACCCCTACGAGGGGTCCCCCTCTCCTCTGGGTGCCAGGAAGGTGGGGGGACAGGGACCAGCGGACCCTCCCCAGTACCACTGTGGCCCTCTCCTGCTATCCTTGCTTCTCTGGTCATGACAACAAGGCCAGCAGCGCCCTCTGCGTGGAGCCCTCCCAATGCCAGCCCGCACCTTTGCAAGAGTCTCTTCATTCAACTCTCCCAAAGTTACCCAGTTGGGGGTAATCTGGGATAAGATGTGCCCCATCTTTCCTGCCGAGACTCTGAGTGGTACACCCCAGTCTCCCCGAGTGATTTCCCCAGAGCGCCCCTCCCCTGGCCTGGGGGTGGGAAAGCCCTCGTCCCCCCTTCTCTCCCTCCCACTAGGTTGAGAGCTCACCACTGCAGAGATGTCTTCACACCCACTGAATGCCCTGTGCAGCTTGTCAGGTCAGAGCGGAGGATGGTAAGCTCTGAGAAGGTGGCTGACCCCACTTGTTTTCAGGTTTCTTTAGAAAGTAGGGTATTTTACCCCTGTGTATCCTCAGATTTATGTCCTGGAGCCAAATTCCAAATCAGCAGCCACATGAGAAGTCTCACCTCACTGGGGGATTAAACTGTTAGACTGGCCTTTGTGACCAAAGTAATTGCTAAATGTGGAGGAGGGAATTAAAAGCCTGCTGCGTAGGTCATCGCGCAGTCTGTGCTAATGTGTGCTCGTGTGCGTGTGCGTACGTGTATGTTGAGTGGTCACATCTGTGTTGGAGGGAGAATGCTCAGGGGGAGGGGCAGTCCCAGGAGGTACCCTGTAGATCCCTGGAGACAGAAGGGCCCCAGGTGAATGGCCAGCCTGTCGGAGGCAGAGAGGTGCCAGGAGGTCAGACTAAACCGGGAGATGGAAGCAGACAGGCTTGGGGATGGCAGGAGATGGGGAGTGGAGAGGGGATCCACCTACCAGCTCTGTGGACCCCTTTCCTTCCCTCCCTCTCCTTTCTTCCTCCCTTTGCCTCATCTCCCCTCCCTCCCCACTCCTCATTTTCCTTCCCTTTTTGCCCCCGGTTCCCAGAATTCCTGGCCAAGGAGAGCAAACGGGGCAGTTCAGAGCTTCAGACTCCTTCCTCCATTCTTGACGCTGGCCCAGCTCCCTTCCCGTCCCGGGCTTAGTCTGAGGTGGGTCCCAGATTCACAGACACTGCCCTGCCGCCCCCTGGTGGCCAGAGCTGGCTGCAGAAGCAGGAATGGGGACTGGAGTCCAGAAACTTCGCCTGTAGAATGACGAGAAGAAAATGATCCTGCTGGAAGCCACGTTGTTGGGGGAGGGTGTGAGGTGAGCAAAGGACTAGGAACTGAAGCTGTGAACACAGTTTGCAAAATATGCTCTGACTTGCAAAACAGGTAAGAGTGCCTGACCAAGCCGTGACGTCCAGCTCACACTATCTGAGCTCACACTTGTAAACACACGTGTATTTAGACCAGCATGTTCCAAGAGAAGACCACTAACAAACTGATCGACAGTAACACTCTGCCAGGACGCTCGTGCTCTCAACCTACGATCGCTGACTGTTCTTGCAATTCCCTGCTTTGCAAGTTCTGACCAATCTCTGCCAAAGACCATCCTCTGACTAACTCTCAACCCTATGAGCATGCTCCCCAAACTCCCTGCTTTGGAGACACCCCAGGGATCCCCTGATGTGAAGTCTTTGCTGCAGCAACTGTTAAGCCCGGCCTTGTTGGCCTTGTGCGTTCCTGGTGGTATGGGCTGATGGGCATTGACAAGAGTCTGATGCCTTGTCCTGGGTGAGAAAGGAGAGCAGGTAATGTTTCAGCTCTCCATTCCAGCCTGCCTACCCTCATTGCTCCCAGGGACTGCCCCACCAGAGCCCACAGCCCCTGGCTGACCCAGCATGGTGTGCTTTGGCACCAGGACAGAGCTCCACACTCTGGGCTATTTTATTCCTTAAGAGGACCGCACATGTCCAGCCACCGGCTTTGTAAAGGCAAGACTGAGGGGCAGACACAGCTGCGCCATCCTCAGGGCACTGCCCCTCCCAGGCCCAATTGTCCCAGCTTGGGGCTTCATAGCTGACTTGGCCTCTCTGATTCTGCCGGGAGGGGTTCCCTGAGCACAGCCCCATGATGTCCTCTGGCCTTGGGTGTCCCTTTGACTTCCTGCTTATCTTCAAGGAGGCTCCAGATAGGATCCCCCACCTTCACCGGCTGCCAGGAAGACACCCAAGCCCTGGGTCTGAGGACACAGGGGAGTGTTGGGGAGAGGGGCTGGAGAGGCCCTCCCCACGGGCTTGCAGCTCAGGGGCTGGATTCCAGGCCCTGAGGGCGAGCCCTTCCCTCGGGTCTGGGAGCTCTTCTGAAGGGAAGCCAGACTCTTCTTCTCTCTCTGAGGGTAAGGCCTCTGAAAAGGTCTCTCCCCCCCCAAAAAGAGTCCCCTCTGCACCTCCCTACTACCCCAATGTCATTTGCACCCTCTCTCCCACCTCCAAGGATGGAGAGATCACCCCCTCCTGGGCAACCCCTTTCCCTGTGGGAGGCTGAGCCCTCCTCACAGGAGCCCTGTCTCCCCAGCTCGGCCTCCAGGCCAGACAGCATATCTGCCCCTCAGCCCAGGGCAGCCTGGGAGGGTATGACCACAGCACTGAGTTGCCCTTCTCCAGGCTGGCACCCCTGGCTCCCTCCCTTGCCCCAGTCCAGTGCCTTCACCTCTACCAGAGACCTTGCCCTCTGTATGACCCTAGAAGTCCTGGCCTCCTCACAAGGCAGCCTCCAGAACTAGACTCCATCCCCTGGGAGGCCTGACCAACCTCAGCTGGTCCTCCCAGCAGCCCCCGTGACTGCACCTGGGCAGCAGCTAGGGTTCAGCCACCGCCCATGAGATGCCTGTAATTTGCATCCTACCAGCACATCAATGGGTAGAATCCATCTGACTCTCGGTCATATGGAAGCGGACGTCCCGCTGATGGGCCTTGGGGTGGATTGGGAAGCTCAAATGTGAGAGGGGAGTCTCAGCCAGCCCTCCAGGAACCCCCCTCCACTGTGTCCTCACTCCAGACCTGCACACCTCATACCCGAGCTTCTGCTCCTCCCAAACCCGGATGCCCTCATTCGCGAGGCATAGAAGGCACAGAAACCTTGGAGTCAGACAGACGTCCACTTGAATCTCAGCTCTGCCACTCATGAATCGGATGACTTGGGCACCTCATCATAAAATGAGGGATCATCATACTCACTTCATTTTTTTTTCTTTTTTGGGGAAGATTAGTCCTGAGCTAACATCTGCCGCCAATCCTCCTCTTTTTGCTGAGGAAGACTGGCCCTGAGCTAACATCCGTGCCTATCTTCCTCTACTTTATACATAGATGCCTACCACAGCATGGCTTGCCAGCTGAAGTGGAATGTGCAAATTTAACCGCTGAGCCACTGGGCCGGACCCTCACTTCATCTGTACTGTCTGTAGAATATTTTATTCTCCTGCTAGAATGAAAGCTCCCAGAGGACGGGGGTCTCAATTTTGGTCACTACTTCATCCCCCGTGTCCAGAACAGGGCCTGGCACGTAGTCAGTGTGTAACTAGGACATGTTGAATGAATGAACGAGGTTCGTGGTGAGGAATAAATGGGATAAACTGTGTAAACTATTTTGCAGAATATCCAGGACCAGTGGATACCCATTATATGCTAATTCTTTTCCTTTGCAAAGCAAGTCAAATTAATCACTTCATGTAAGTTTCACAACGGCCGTTTGAGGCAGGAAGCTTATTAGCATTATTGATTCATTTGTTCATTTATGCAACAAAGAGTTATCAGGAGCCGACTCTGTGCCAGTTACCCTTCTAGGTACTTGGAAATCATCAGTGAAGAAGGAAACAGACCCTTCCCTTGTGGAGCTCACATTCTAGTGGGGTGGGAGAGGCAAAAAGCAACAGACATAAGAAGATGTAAATCGCATGGTGTGTTGGAGGCAACACATGCTGGAGGGAAAACAGCAGAGCAGGAGGAAGGATGGGGAGGGCAGAGAGGCTGCCATTTTAAACAGGGTGATCAGGTGAAGCCTCGGGAAAGGCTGAAAAGAGGCCATTTAAGCCGACTTGAAGGAGATGTGGGAGCCAGCAGAGGCACTCTCTGTGGGGAGAGCCTTCTGGAGAGAAGGAACACTAAGTGCAAAGGCCTGGCCGCCCTGTAAGGAGGCCGGTGGCTGGGGTGCAGACGTGGAGCGGAGGCCAGAGATGCCGGGAATCTGGTAGGACACTGAGTGAGGTGGAGAGCCGTGGCAGAGATACAGTCTGACTTGCATTCTAGAAGATTAGTCTGGCTGCTGCGGTGTGAATAAACCACAGGGGGACAAGGAGAGGAGCAGCCAGAGCAGGATGGAGCTAATGCAGGAATCCGGGAGAGAGAGTGTGGGGATTAGGACCAGATGCTAGCAATGGAGGTGATGAGAAATCGACCCATGCCAGATGCATTTTGAAGGAAGAGCCAATAGGATTCCTGTCAGTTTTTTTCCTGCAAGCTTTGGCAGGCAGTGAAACTGAGACCCAAAGAAGGTCTGGGGAGGTGCCACCCAGCTGGGCAGAGGAGGCGGAGGCGTGGAGGAAGGGACAGGGCTGTTGGGCAGGTCCCCAGGTCTAGGGTATGTCTGGGAGAGGAGAGGGCAGAGCAGGAGGCAGGATCCTGCTGCAGCGGGTCATAGACCAGCCCCAGGGCCGATGGGCGTTGATTTGATCAATGGCCTTTTCCTCTTCCCCTGAATTGCCCTTTGATGGCCTTTTAATTGGGTCCATTTGTTCCAAGACCATGGGCTGAGCTGAGCAGATGCCAGAGTGTTTGCCTGTTATTAAGTAGATTAGGAAATGGTCCTGTCTCGAGCTGCCACAAAAGGCCAAGCAGCTGCCCATCGTCTCTGAGGAGTAACCGCAGTCCTGGTGTACAGTGGGACCCATACCGGGCATCTGGCCTGGCCCTGCGCCACTCTGGCTGCAGTGTCGTTGCTCTGCCTGGCTCACTTGGTAAGTGTCTCCTCTTCCTCCAGGACTCACTTCAAAATCCCCCCCTCCAAGAAGCCTTGCTGGTCACCATCCCTGCCTTCTGCTCTGCTTATCTCCCTGGGCAGAGAATCCACACATGTGTGGGGGAGGGGTCGCTCGCTGGAGGGCCCGCCTCCAACAGAGAACTCGGTCCATGCTGGGGTTCTCAGGGAAGAGGGACACCAAGAAGCACTGATCACAATCCCACTTAAGTAAAAAAGACTGTTCCATTTCCCCTGTTTCCTCCTCACAGAGGAGCTGGGCTCAAAAGGGTGGGTGGGGGGAGGCAGCGAGAGGAGAGGAAAAAGTGTTAAATTCATATAATGGAAAGGAGATGGAAATGCAAACTCGACTGGAGAAAAAGAAAACTGTTTCATGGCAGTAATAAATTCAGACTGTTTAAAAAACGAGTTACTTCCATTTTAGGCATTATCTGCTGATTTCCTCTATGAAAGATGAGGATTTAGTTCTCTTGCCTCATCCTCCTGTTGCAATTTTTGGATAAAGCAATATTCAGTGCTTACTGTTGTTTTCTTTTTTTGGTGAGGAAGATTGGCCCTGAGCTAACATCTTTGCCTATCTTCCTTTATTTTATATGTGGGACGCCTGCCCCAGCATAGCTTGATAGGTGATACATAGGTCCTCACCTGAGATCTGAACCGGGAAACACCGGGCCACCAAAGCAGACTGCAAACTTAACTGGCTATGCCACAAGGCTGGCCCCTCAGTGCTTATATTTTTATGACTTTGAAAGTATTGCTCACAGTAATATCTTATAGCGTTCTATGATTACATTTTCTTTCTTCATAAGGTTTTGTTTTTCCTTGAGATAATAATTGCCCTGCTCTTCATCCCTAAGAAGGACATATTCTAAGGACAAAGAGAATTATAAAGAAATCTTTAGCAGTGTTTGCAATCATATCACGGGTGGCTGCTGAGCACTTGAAATGTGGCTCGTCTGAAGAGAGACACATCGAAAGTGTAAAATGCACACTGGATTTGGAAGACTTGGCACCAAAAGAGGTTGTAAAACGTCTCGTTAACTTTTCATGTTGGTTACATGTCAAAATGGTAAGACTTTGGATATTTGGGTTAAATAAAATATGTTACTAAAATTACCTTCATTTATGTCTGATTCCTTTTTTGATGTGGTTACTTGAAAATTTTAAATTACGTCTGGGCCTTGCGCTGTATGTCTATTGAACAGGTGTCGGCAGTGATCATCAACGGCTGCCGGCGGGTGAAACGCTCTCCTTGTATCTGGACGCACTGACCGATATTAACAGCACAAAAAAGACAGACAACCAGATATTGTGTGTTGCTGATGCAAAAGGAAGCACACATGACCATCTTTAGTTTATTGGTGTTTTTTCATGGTGGGATTTTGTTCCTGACTATATTCCTTCTATACGTGGAGGCATGGTCAGTCTTTTCTTCGAATAGATTCTCTCCATCGCTTCCTTCATAGGCAGTCTTGGCTCCTTCTTTGCGTTCTCATCTCCTGCACACCTCGCAGGCAGGTTTCACTAAGAGTAGTTGTTTACACACTAGACGCTTTTTCCTTCCTGTTTGGCATCACTTTGTCTCCGTTCTTTTCCAAATCCTGGACATATATGAGTCCAGTCTCCAGTCACCTGGAGAAAAGTTGAACACCGCGGCCTGCTGATCTAAATCCAGCAGTGCCAGGTCCCTCTGGAAGGGTCTCCTTGTTAGTTCTGCTACCAGAAGAGGCCGCAGGATTCCAATGAATGCCTCCCCACCAACCTGGGTAAGCAGCTCAAGGTGGACCCAAACCCTCCTGGTCTTGGTCTCTTATCCTGGCTCCCCTTGCTTTTGTTGCTCTGGCCTTTCTTGTCTGCTTCTAAGAGCTGCAGCATCTAAGAGCTTCTGCCACATCTTCAAGTGGTGGCAGGGGGAGGTATTTCCACACCGACCAAGCTCCCTGGTGAGTAAGGACGTTTGTGGCCCTCTCCAGAGGACAGAAGGAAGTCAGGGCTTTTTCCTTTGAGAGGTGAATCACATCCCCTTATTCTCAAACTTTGGGGAAGAAAAATAAACCATAAAGAACAATTCTATTGTTTATTTTGTGATAATTTTCAATTAAGTGCAGCATTACTCTGTCAGTATTTTTCCGATCTGCAAATTGCCAGAAGCCAAAGTGAGTGTCGTGTATGTCAATACGGTAAAACACTCGGTAATGAAGAGAACATGTGACACCATCACCATTTTGGCATCATTAATGCCAAAAAAAAGCATCAATACAGGATGATTAGAGGACTAGATATGCACCCAGGACCTCAGTTAGGGTAGAGAGTGGTTGATGGTATAAAAGTTGTATGGAATATTATCGAAAATCACATCTAATATTCTGAAAAACAACACTTAGTTCTCACTGTGAATTTTGTCATTTGTCATTTAAAACCACTGCACAGGGGCTGGCCCCGTGGCCTAGTGGTTAAGTTCACACGCTTCACTTCGGCAGCCCAGGGTTTTGCTCGTTTGAATCCTGGGCGCAGACATGCACCGCTCATCAGGCCACGCTGAGGCAACGTCCCACATGCCCCAACCAGAAGGACCCACAACTAAAAATACACAACTCTGTACCGGGGGGCTTTGGGAGGAAAAGGAAAAATAAAATCTTAAAAAAATAAATAAATAAAACCACTGCACATAAAATTGGATAAATAATTCATCTGCTTTTTAATTTTACAGTGATGTTTAACAGGGAAAAATCAGCTGAATACTGACAATAATGAAGCGTATTCTAGAAAAGGTGCGTGGGTCTACTTAAACTCCGCCTCGCCAATCAGACCATCAGCATCATTGTTTCCTCTCCCTCCTTCCTGTTTTCAAAGCTTCTGCTCCTCTTAGTGTATATGGCAGACATATAGGGAGTTCGAGAAATATCAGTTGAATTGGAAGATCTTGTTCCATTATTTAAATAAAACACTTCAATAGTTAGAGAAACGTTTTGATGATTTACTCTGTGCTAGGCACGGTGCTGAGAGTTTCACATACGTTGCTGCAGCTAAGCCTCAAACCACGCAGGACGACAGGATTCTAATGCCCCTCGTTGTGAGTGACGGGCCCTCTGGGAGGCGAAGGTGTGGGCTTTGCTTTACCTTTTCTGTTGTTTCTGTTATCGGGTCCCTGGGCGTCCATTCAGCTCCTTTCCTTCCCGATTGGGTGACCTTGGACAAGACCATTGACCTCTCTGAGCCTCAGGTTCCTCCTCTGAAAAATGTAAGTAATCATCTGTTTTACATAAGGCTTAAGAAGATTAATGTGTTAATTTATGCAAAATGACTTAGAAAAACGGTAAATCCCTATATAAATTTTTGTTATAAAAATTTTCAGTTTTTCTCAATAGTGGGATGCTATCAACCCCAGTGTTTGGAGCAACTTTATTAAATATGACATCTTGATTTAAGAAAGTGGTGTGTTCCATTTTTATTTAATTTTCAACTAAATAATGCATTCAAACAAAAAAAATATTGAAAGGTAAACAGTGAGTAGTCTCCCTCATTGATTCTATTAAGTAACCACCATTCATGGTTTCTTCTTTATCTTTCTAGATAATCGTATGCATATACAAGCCCTAAAAATTGTGTTCTTTTCCTCTTCCTTTATACACAAAAGGCTGCATACTTGCACACGTATTTCTAGCTTTCTTCTGCAGATTTCTTGAAAGTCTTGCCACACCAATACACAAAAAGCTTACTTGTTCTGTTTGCAGCCATAATTTGTTTTTTCCTGCTTTATCTCCCCAAATCCCCCCGGTACATAGTTGTATACCTTAGTTGCAGGTCCTTCTAGTTGTTGCATGTGGGACACTGCCTCAATGTGGCCTGACGAGCAGTGCCATGTCCACAACCAGGACCCAAACCAGTGAAACCCTGGGCCACCACAGTGGAGCATGTGAACTTAACCACTCGGCCATGGGGCCAGCCCCTACCGTCATATTTTTTTTTTTTTTTTTTTTTTTTTTGCTGAGGAAGATTATCCCTCAGCTGACATCTGTGCCAATCTTCCTCCACTTTATGTGTGGGTTGCCACCACAGCATGGCTGATGCATGGTGTAGGTCCATGCTCAGGATCTGCACCTGTGCACCCAGGCCACTGAAGTGGAGCATGCCAAACTTAACCACTACACTATGGGACTGGCCCTACAGCCATAATTTATTTAACCAGTTCCATATGACTAGGCATTAAGGTCACTTCCAATCCTTGGATATTGATTTGTTGATTTCTTAAAGAGCTGAAATGAATGAAAACGCCATCACTGTCTTCATTATGAATTTTAACTATTTAACCAAACCATCATGCCTGGCTGTACCTTGGATTCAACTTCTGATTTAAAAAGGACAGGGATCTGTTGGAACCAAGTGGAGGATTTGCCCCCTGATCTCAAGGTTAACTCTCATGCAGTTTGGCTTCTCCCCAAGCGTTGATGTAGAAGCAGCAGGCAGTGTGGCAGAGGCCAGTGTGGCTCCCGAGGTAGCAGCAGACTTCCGTGGACTGTCACCTCCTTGACCGCAGGCACCATGCTCCTTTTAATGCATGTTAACTTCTGGATCAGAAGCAGCTCTGGTGGGCAAGGGTCAGGTAGGAGGGAGCTGGGCTGAAAAGAGAAAGGCTGAAATCTTGTCTCAGAAGTCCTGAGTTCTATTTCTGACCAACACTTCCTACATGTGTAAAGTAAAGCAAGTTATGTGGTCTCCCTGAGCCTCAGTTTCCCCATCTGTAAAGTAGGAATAATCAGAGTATCTACTCAGACTCCACGTGCAAATGAAGCATGATAATGTCTGTAAAACACTTAGCACAATGCTGGCTCATAGCACACATGAAATAAGGGTAGCATGTCTTATTAGTAGAGCTTGGAGGAATGAATAGGACTCACTAAGTAGATAACGAAAGGAACAGCATTCCAAGACGGGGAACAGCATGTATAAATAGCAGGATTTACGAAGTATGAACTCTCAGAGCCAGCCACGAGAGGGAGGCAGGGCCGGGATTGCCAACCCAATTTTGTACTTGAGGAAACTGAGACCCAGAAAGGGGCAATGACTCAGCCACACCTCCCATCAGTGTACATGGAGGCAGGAGAGGAAGTTGGAGCCCTAAGGAGGAGCTGCCAGGACAGAAACTCCTGGGTCGTGAATTTGTGAATTAACACTTGGTTGGGCAGCTGGAATGTGGCAGGAATGTGAAAGGGAGAACTTCCCGGAAGCGGTGCCCCTGTGCAGGCATGAGAGGGCCGTGGCTGCTTGACTGACAGAGCCAATGGGGGCCACATGGGGCTCCTATGCATCAGGAAAGGAGTTGGGGGTCCTGGGGCCTTGGCTGGGGCTGCAAGTGCAGCACTGGCCCTGAGAGCAGGCTGCAGGCATATCAAGGCAGGGGGCTGACTGGGGCGAGGGAAGTCTCAGGACTCATTGGAAACACAGGACACGGCTCGTCCAGCTCTGGGTCTCCCTGCACACCTGCCAGCTGCTAAGGCTTCCGAGGCTGTAGGCCGAGGCTGGGCGAGGAGGAGAAGGGAGAGGAAGAGGAGGAAGAAGGTTTGCTGCCAGACACAGTTTAATGGAGGGTTCCTTGAGTTCTCCTGGGGCTAGGGAGCATGGGGCCTGGCTCCTGGGCCCAGCTCTGAGCCTGCAGCCCTCGGCTTCCCTTGTCCCGAAGGATCTCTTCTTCCTTCCTTCAACTGATGGCTTCATCCTAAATAAACCCTCTTCTCAGTCTTCTCTCTCCCCTTAAGCAACCTCACCCACCCTACGGCCTAGAAAACCAAACTTTAAGCTGGTAAGTCCCAAATCTGTGTCTCCAGCCCAACTGCCAATGCTGGGTGATGGATTTTGATTTTATTAAAGAGGCTCAAAATTTCTCTGCCTTGATGTGGGCACAGGGATCAAAGCATGAGGCTAAGCTAATCAGAGCAGGTGTTTCCAGGGGCTGGAACACAGTTCCCATGGAAATTGGATGAGGTTCTGCATACCCAGGAGGGCCAGGGGACAATGGACGGACCAGGCAAGAAAGGCTCAGGGCTGAGGGGAGGACCCTGCGGAGCACTCAGGGCCGCCAAGCCAAACCCCCACTCCCCAACTCCGACACAGGTTTCCCTCCTCTGCCCACCTCGGAGGATTGGGACTCAGCGCATCGGGAGTCAATGGGGCTCCTCTCCCCCTGTGGCAGATGCTGTAGCACTTACTATTTCTTACACGCCTGCAGCTACTCACTGAGGGTACCTGGCACTCTGCTGGGGGCTTTCTCTGGCCGTTTGGAACACACTTTGCCAGAAGAGCCAGAAAATTTGGGGACCAGCCTTTAATCAATGACAGCTGGAGTTGGTGTGTAAACGCTCCAGATTCCTTGCTGCTGGTGCGGGACATCTCTGAGGCAGGTCTGTGCTGCCTCCCATAGGTTTCCCATGGGACTGACCCACAGTGATAATCTGCTCCTTGACCACCCTGCGTTGGCTTCCTTCTTTCCCCTGTCTCACTTCCCCACCCTCCTACTGATGCTTCCCAGGATCATCTCAGAAATCAGCTACTTGCACTCGAACCCTTGCCTCAGGCTCAGCTTCTGGGGAAACTCAAACCAAGATACCCTCTTTGTCTTCCTGACATTTGCTTCCAATCTGCCTGAGTCCTGCTGATTCTACCTCCTAAAAAGACCCACAATCCACCTTCTCATCAGCTCCTTATTTATCACCCCTCTTCCATCCCCATTGCCATGGCCACTGGCCTGGACTGTTGGCCAAGCCTCCTCACTGGTCCCCTGCCGCCTCTTGTGCCCCTCTGCACAGTAGCCAGGACAAGCGATCTTTCTAAGGCACAGTTCTGATTATGTCTCTTCCTGCTTAAACCCATCCACGGCTCCCATCGCCCTTAGGATAAACCAAGCTTTCCAGCCTGGGTTTCATGGCCCAGCAAGACCTGGCCCGTGTCCCTCTGCAGCCTTGTCTTGCCCTCCTTCTCCTTCCCCTGAGCTTTCTGGTAAAACCAGGCTCCACAAGGGTCCCAGAACCAGCCATGCTCTTTCTCCCCTCTAGGCCCTTGCAAGCTGCCCCTCTCCCAGGAGCACCCTCCCCCAATTCCACCCAGGTAACTCTAGTTGTTCTTGAACACTCTGCTTGGACACACTTCTCTCTGACTTCCTGGGTGCCGCCTCCTCTCAGGCTGGGCCAGGGGTCCCTCTGGACTCTATGCCTCAGTGCGTGTCTCTGTGTCCCAATGCCCAGCACATCGCCGTTTATCCTCTCTCCACACCAGACACTTCTCAAGGGCACAAGCCATGACAATTCATCTTCGTATCCCCAGTGCCCTGCCTGTGCCTGGGCACACAGCAAGGGCCAGAGAACAAATGAATGATAACGATGACTCTAAATCCCCAGAGAAACCTGAATCCATTCCTTGATTTAGATATTTACAGAGCACTGAGCCGGGTGCGGGGACATCAGGCTGGCGAACCCCAGACACAGCACCTGCTCTGGAAGAATTTCTCTGCTGGTGGGGGAGATACGGAGAGAGACAACATCAGGTTGGAGAGATCCGGTGTATCAGAGGCTCAGAGGAGGCCCTGGGCCCTGTCCGATGGGGAAAGGACGGAGAAGGCTTCTGAGACAAGCTCCTCCTCTCCGTGCTGGCCGCTCACCTGCCGTCTCTGCAGAGCAGGCAGGGGAGTTGGGGAGTCAGGATAGAAACAGGGTCTATCAGGGTGTCCCCTACCTTCTCATCTCCTCCTTCCCTTCAAAGGGGACCTCTATCCTATTGGTCATTGCCATCTGTGTCTTTATACATGAGTGTAGTACTATTTTGCGTGTTTTAAAACTTTATGTCCATAGTATCATACTATGTGTGTCCTTCTATACACTTCTCTTATCAGTTACACTCTGCTTGCAAGATTTAGCTTTGTTGCTGTGCGTTGCTCTAGGTCATTCACTTTCTCTGCTGTGTAGTATTCCACGATATGAATATACAGCCGTCCTTTGTTATCAGAACATAGCCCATTCCGAATAGCAAATTTGTAGAGAGTGAAAGCACATATTACAGAATTTTAGCTGGGAAAAATAATATGTTCTCAGCTCATCCAAAAACTTTAACTAATTTCCCCCCAAAGATCATTAAAATTCTTTAAAACTGGTAATGATCACCAAGGATTCCTGCACCGTATAAGGCTGGGCTGTCCGATACGGTATCTACTAGCCTCATGAGGCTACTTAAGTTTAAATGTAAATTCATTTTTTTTAAGATTTTATTTATTTTATTTTTTTCATTTCTCCTTCTCCTCCCTAAAGCCCCCCCCCCCCCCCGAGTACATAGTTGCATATTTTAGTTGTGAGTCCTTCTAGTTGTGGCATGTGGGATGCCGCTTCAGCATGGGTTGATGAGTGGTGCCATGTCTGCACTCAGGATCTGAACTAATGAAACCCTGGGCCACCAAAGCAGAGCGCGTGAACTTAACCACTCGGCCACAGGGCCGGCCCCTGTAAATTCTTTTTTCTTTTTTTTTTTTTTTGAGGAAGATTAGCCCTGAGCTAACATCTGCTGCCAATCTTCTTCTTCTTTTTGCTGAGGAAGACTGGCCCTGAGCTAACATCCATGCCCATCTTCCTCTACTTTATATGTGGGATGCCTACCACAGCATGGCTTGCCAAGCGATGCCATGTCCGCACCTGGGATCCGAACCGGTGAACCCCGGGCCGCCGAAGCAGAACGTGCAAACTTAACTGCTGCACCACCGGGCCGGCCCCTAAATTCATTTTTAAAAATTAAAGGAAAGATTCAGGTCCTCAGTTGCACTAGCCACATTTCAAGTGCTCAATAGCCACCCATGGCTGGAGGCTACCACATCAGACAGCAGCTATAGGATGCTTCAATCAGTACAGAGTTCTAAAGCATTTAAAACACTGATTACTTCATTATCTAACACTGAGTGAGCTCTTTTTGTCTGTTTTCTCACACACAGAACAGTTCCCGTGTGTGATGGAGGAGGACGTGAACCTGGCCCAGCTTCCATCCTTCACGCGTCCAGCCCTCTCAATGAGCTTCATTACTTCCACAGCTTCTTCTAATGCACGGGCTTTTCTAAACCCCTCAGGCTCACCTACTTTCTTCTCAGCATTTCCCACTTTCTTAGAAGACATCTTCACTTAATAATGAGGGGAAATGATAATCATTATGCACCAAATGAGTTTAAGCAACTTGAGCATGAGGAGCAACCCAGCCTATCGGGAGAACAGCTGAGTGAGGACGGCTGCTCACTCCATCTCCTCTGCCCCAGACTGGTGCTGGTGAGCACCTGCCAGTTCGCTATGTCAGGTTTTCTACCAGCAAAATTTCTCCAAGTCATTCTAACAAATATGGGGAGACCGAGAGTTCAGATAGCAAGCGGCACCTGAATGAAAATGTATTTTTCCATTCTCTTACGGATGGATATTTAGATTGTTCTCAATGTTTTTCTTTAGATACAGGGCTGTGATGTACATCTTTATACACCTGCAAGTTTCTCCTGGTTGTATACATTTGGGGGCAATGGCTCAGTCTTAGGAATTCAGTAAATGTTTGTTGAATGCATCTTTAACCACTAGATGTTGACAAATTGTCCTTCGACTTGGTTGAGTTCAATTTCTAGACCCACCAGCAGTGCATAAAAGTTCCCATCTCTCCACACCCTCAACAAAGTTGGTATTATCAAACTCTTTAATTTTTGCTAACCTGAGGTGTGTGAAATGCTACTTCACTGTGGTTCTAATGGAAATTTCTCTGGTGGATAGTGAGATTGAACATATTTTCCTATGTGTGTTGGCCACACTTACCTTATCCTCTGTGAAATGCTTGCTTATGTCTTTTGCTCAGTTTTCTATTAGGTTGTTTGGCTTTTTCTTATAGGTATGTAGGAGATATGCATATATGCTGAATAACAATCCTTTGTCTGTTATATGTGTTACAAACATCTTCTCTCAGTCTGTGGTCTGTCTTTGCACTTTTTTTAGTGTTTTGGATTAACAGAACTTTAAAAGTTTTATTATGCTTGAGTTTACCAGTTTTTTCCTTTATGATTTTTTCTTTTTTGTTGTTTTTGTTTTTGTTTAAGAAATCCTTCCTCATCCTGGCACACAGTAGGAATTCAGTAAATGTTTGTTGAATACAAGCTGTGACGGGAGCCAGAAGGAGAGGCTGGCTCCTGCCTGAGTGCTTCAACTGTTGGGCTGAGGTGACAGGGCCTGATGGTGTCGTCAGGGAGATGAGGACACGGGGGAGACTATTGTAGAGAAGTGGGCACTTCAGTCATGGAAGGGGAGATGCCCAGGCAGCAGTAGGTCTGGGGTGCAGGAGAAAGGCTGGGCTGGAGGTGGGGACTGTGAGTGTCTAGCACACAGGGGTGATCTAAGGAGAGCCACTGGCCCCTCCATGGACAATGTGCAGGGTGAACAGAGAAGAGGGTGGGACAGAGCCCTGGGAGGAGTCAGGGAAGCAGGAGAAGCAGGAAGGGTGCTGTGGAGGCCACACGGGGGGAGTGCTTGACTGCGTCCATGGAGTGACTTCCTATGTAATTCTGCAGAGGCACGGAGGTCACTGGGTCCTTGGAGGGGCCGTCTGGGGGTGCTCTGGGGGCAGAGACAGAGGACTACTGAGGAAGCAGCTCCTCCACCGTTGGCAGCAAAGGGAAGAGAGAGGGCACACCTGGAGGGGGTGGCTCCAAAGCAGGATGAGGGGAGACACTGGAGCACCCTCATAGGCTGCAGGGAAGGAGGCCAGGAGAGGGCGGGGTGCCCAAGGGCACGGGGACCTGGCTGCAGAAGCAGAGAGCAGCTCTGGCCACGGCTGGGGCCTTCACTGTAGCTGAAAGAAGAGCCACCTTTTGGGGGGGGGGGGGGGTGGGGGTGTTGCTGAGCAGAGGTTGGGGCAGGAACTTCAGTGAGCCCCCTCCAACGAGCCTGGCCTTGGTCCTGATGTTTGCCCAGCTCACGTGAGAGCCAGTGAGCATTCGGTGAGTGAATTTTCTTGGTGAGTCAGATAGAGGTGGGGCCGGCAGCTAGGACTGTGGTATCAGTGAGTTAGGGCTTGTAGAGAGGGAAGAGAGAGAGAAGGGCCACCACGAAGAGAGAGCAGAGAGCTGTCCTGGGTCAGGGTTTCTGGGGGCCCAGGTCCCTTCAGTCACAGGGAAGCCCCTTCTCCCCGCAGGGGGCTGGCAGCAACCTCCCCACCTTGAACCAGACAAGGCTTTGCCTCAAGACCCCTTCAGTCAGTGAGAGATGGCCACAACCACAGCCCACGACACCAAACACCCCTGGGTCTGTCCTCAGATCTCCATCCCGCGCCCTCTCCCTGGGCCAGCCGCCATCATCTCTTCCCAGACTAGGGACAGCCTCCTAGCTGGCCTCTTGCCGCCACCTTGCCCCTCCCACCCATTCTGAATTCTCCATCCAGCAGCCGCAGACATTGATTAAAATGAGATTTGATTATGTCACTCTGCTGCTCTAAACGCTCTAGTGACTCCTGCGGCCCGTCAGACAAAGGTCAAACTCCTGACCGTCACCACAAGGTCCTGCTGGGCTGGCGGCTGCTGCTCCTCCAGCCCTATCTCTGACCAGCCCTCCCGGCTGTGGGGCAGCCCCCGCTCTGACTGTGCCTCATTTCCAGACGTGCCAAGCCCCTCCATGCCTCCAGCCCTGGGCCTGCGGTCTCCTCTGCCTGGGACTCCCTCCCCTCCCCTTCAGCTGGTTGAACCCAACTCCTCACTCCGGTCTCAGCTTAAATGGCACTTCCTCTGAGAAGTCTTCCCAAATCTCTAGTTTAAACTAGAAGTCTCCCTGCCAGTGTAATCTCTCATCTAGCCCTTTGCTTTTCCTTCCCGGCTCTTCCACAGAGTGTAATTATGCATCAATTCGCGTGACTATTTGTTTCACATCAATTTCCAACCAGTTTATAAACTCCATGAGGCAGCGCTATCTGGACATCTTGTTCACAGGCATCCTCCGAGCTTAGAACAGAACATGGCACATAGTAGGACGTCAATAACTGTCGAATAAGAGCTGCCGTGGTGGCCGAGAGGGGAGGCTGGCTTGTCCGGGGGCTACAGGTGAGGGAAGGTTTCAGGGAGGAGGACAGGTGCTCCCTCCCTGAAGGAGGCCGCTGCCCATGGGCGATGTTAGGAGGTAAGAGAGGGAAGGAGAGTGACAGTCAAGAGGAATGTTGACACTGATGAGCACCAGCTATGTGCTAGGTGCTGTCCTATTACATGACCCTGACACTCGCCATCCCCAGCATCACTCCCCGCTCCAGCTTTAGTGTGATGTCCCACGAGCTGGCTGACCTGAGGTAAAACAATCCCCCTGACCCTCAGTTTCTTAATCTGTAAAATGGGTTTGCAATGCCAAGCTCCTGGGATTGTTATGAAGATCAGGGAGCAACGTATGGAGTGGAAAGCGCCACCCACCCACGCTGTAGGGGTACGTGGGCTCTAGAGTCAGACTGCCTGGGTTCAGATCTCAGGTCTGCCACTTACCAGCTGTGTGACCTTGGGCAACTCACTTCATCTCTCTGTGCCTCAGTTTTCCTACCTGTTAAATGGGATTAAGAATACCTCCGGAATTGCTATGGTGATTAAATGAGGTAATAGATTGAAACATCTAGCACATGCCTGGCACATAGTAGGGGCTCAAAAAATAACATTATTATCCCTCCTTCTTCACCACCAGCCCAACACTGTAGAATGTCAGAGGCAAAGACGGCAGGAATCACCACTTAAGCCCTCCCCCTCAAAAAGGGAAACCGAGGCCAGGAAAAGGTAGGAGGGTGAGGGAATCTGGGCTGGAGCCCAGGGGTCCCGGGTCCCAATCCAGAGTGCCGTCCCACTGTGGCCTCTTCCAGATTCTGACGGTGGGTCCAACCCGGTCTTGGCGGGGCGGGACTCTAAAGCGGGTGCGGAAGCCGCCCGACCACACCCCCTCCCCGCCCCTCTGCTCTCCTGGCGCGGGGCGCCAGGGACGCTCGGAGCTGGAGGAGCAGCCGCCGACCCCACAGCCCCTCGGTTCGCAGGTTCGCCTCCCAGTGCCAGCAGAGCCCAGCGAGCGCAGTCCAGGTCTGGCGCCAGCTGCTGCGCCGCCCAGGTGAGGGCTGTGCGGGGCGGGAGACCAAGAGGCAGGAGGTGCCAGGGATCCGGGTACAGGGTAGGCCTGCCACTCCAGGCTCACATCGCTGCCCGGCTGGGGTTCCCGGGGATGGGGTTCCCGCGATGCTGTGTGTGAGTGCACACATGCAATGTGAGTAGTGTGTAAGAGATTAGTGTGGGGAACGTGTGTGCGCTGGTTGCATGCAGTGTGTGGCGTGTGCATGGTGTGTTAAGTGTGATCAACCGATTGTGGTGTGTGTCCACATGCAAGAAGTGTGTGTGGTACCTATTTATAGCTGTGGGTGATGGTGCCAGAGTAAACCAGGGGTTCCGTGGGTATGCCCATGGTGTGTGCACCCTTAGTGTCAAGAGCTGTGGCACGATGGTGTATACATGCATGTCGAACCTGTTCTATGTGTGGCACACCCATGGCCCCGTGTGGTGTGCTAAGCCAGCTGATGGAAGGTGAGAAGCGTTTGTGCAGTCGTCCCCACTGACAGAATATTTTCAATGACCCCAGGTGGTTCAGACTTTTCCACCCAGCGCCCCTAAGGGCTTGGGAGAGTGAAAGCTTACCCGGGATACCTGAGTGGAGGAAGTGCAGCTAGTCCCATGCTCACACACAAACACACACACACATACACATGAGAAGTTTCTTTGAAGTCTCATTTTTTAATCTCCAACATTCATTCGGATTTTGCATTTCTCTCTATAATATTTCTGCATTTGTTTTAATGTAAAAATATCGTTCTGCCAAGTTACCATCGGTGAGCTGACTCCAGGCTTGGCGATGAGCTGGGTTTATCCTTCGGTGGGAGCCCTCCGGCACCCGTCGAGTAGGCATCACCTGCCTGTCGTCCAAACTGAGATGGCAGGACTTAGACCTCCCGGGGAGGTGTGTTAGTATGTGGTGTGTGCTGTGCTTGCATGTGTGAGCACAGTTGTGTGGTGGGAAGCTGGAGTTGTGTATAGCCATGTGTACCGTGTGTGAAGCAAGATGTCACAGTGGTGTGGGGGTGTGTCCTGCATGGGGGTCAGGACTGTGGCCCACCCCACTGTGGCGGGGTCCGTCTTGGTCACTTCTAGAGCAGAGGAGCTGGGCTTCTGGAGAGGAGTCCTGACCATCAGTGAGGCTCTCGTCTTTTCCCCATTGGCTGGGCAGGAAGAGGCTGCCCGGCCCCAGGGGACCATGGGCAAGGGGGTTACCAGAGCAGGCCACCACCTGGAACTGTCAAGGTGGTTGTGTGATCCAGGCTTGTTTTAAATCCCAGCTTTGGAACTCTCTACATGTAGGGTTTTGAGCAAAACCTCTCCATGCCTCAGTTTCTTTCTTTGTAGATGGAGATGTTAAGAGTATTTACCTCGTCGGGTTGTGAGGACTGACTGAGTTCCTGGATATAAAGTGCTGGCACAGTCTCCAGCACAGAAAACCCATTAACTTCTGGGGATAAAACGATGATGTTAGTGATGGAGCCCCTACATGAAGGGGTCCCTCCCTGCCCCGGGGAACCCTCAGTTCCCACAGAGCTGGGGATTCCCCGTGAGCTGGGCAGGTGGGAATCTGAGAGCCTCCCATGTAAGTATGTCTGGGGGACCCATTCCTGTGCCCAGGCTCTGTCACTGTTGAGCTGTCAGTGACTCTGGCTTCTGGGAAGATGATGCCGAGTCTCCAGAAGGCCTGGGATGGAGCGTGGGGGAGAGGCTGGGGGAGGGGCGCAGGGGCAGCCATGGGACTCGGACTGAGGCTTCTTCCTCGTGACAAACACTGGAGGAACCGAAAAATGCTGGCCTGAGCCCTCAAGTGTGCGTGTGTGTGTGTGTTTGGGGACTGGCGAGGCGGGGGCAGGGGTGCCCTCTGCCTGGCACGAGGAAAGTCAAGAAGGGCAGGATTGGGGTGCTTGGTCCCCCTGCTAAGGCAGGCCCTGGGAGCTGGAGGGAGGCCGCAAGGTCAGAGTTAGAGCAGGTGGGTGAGGAGACCCCCTCAGGCTGGGTTTCATTTTGGGGGGTAAACATTTGTGCTGGCAAACACGAGCCTTGTTTCTGATGACTTTGGGGCAGTTTAGAGAAGGTGCCCAGAGGCCTCAGAGGAGGAGGGAACATAAAAGGCAATGTCGCGAGCTGTGGAAACATAGAGAGGGCACCTAAATATATCCACAGTGGTGGCAGGGTGCCGTGATGGGCTGGTGGCAAGGCTCAGGCTGGGGCAGAGGCACACAACCGTCCCCACTGTCCCCAGGCAGAGAGTGGGTTGGTTCCAGAGGCCCTGAGCGCTGCTTCAGGAGGTCTGGAGGATGCAGCCCTGCTGGGCAGCGGGAGGTCTGGACCAGCCCTGACCGGCTGGGTGACAAGGCCAGCTCTCTCCTCTCAGCTGTCAAGGAGGTGGGACCAAGTGATGCTGGTGCCATTTCTGTCCTCAATTTCCTTCACTGCACAATTCCAGCTATAACTGTTTGTGATTCTACAGCCCTAACCCTAAGAGTCTGTCATCTCAACTCAAACATCCTAAAAGTCTGTAATCCAAACTCCAACTTTCTATACTCCAGCTGTAACATTCCCTGTTTCCAGCTCGAGTGTTCAAGGATTCTGACCCCGGCTGTGGCAGTCGGACACTTTCAAGCTTATAAACCTCCAGGGAGGATATACGAGAGGTCGCTTCTGCAGAATTATTTGAGAAGCCCCAAGAAGGATCCCTCCACAGCCAGCCACAGCCATTGGGGCCGCTCCTCTGGGGTGAGGGAAGGTCCCTGGTAGGATGGCCATGTGCTTCCTGGGATGGGTGACAGCGAACCCAGAGGCCCCTCCTCATCAGGGCAATGGAGGTGCTAGCAGCACCTCCTGGCTGTGAGGAGAGGGTGGCCCAGGATGGAGGATGGTTTGGATCCCGGGTTATTGTCATTCCCCTCAGGATGAGGGAACTATGGGATCACCGGGTTCCTGAAGGGGACAGAAAGAAGAAGGAAGAGAAAGAAATGGGGCTGAGGTTACCCCAAAGGCAAACCTCATTTTGTCTTTGAGCACCTTAGGTTGTAGAAAAGACTCCTGTGGTGTTAGCAAGAAGGGTGCCATTAATGCACAGCTGCATTTGAACCCAGTGTGGGCTGGGAGTGGCCAATCCGGGCTTCGGCAGTGCGACTTTGGACAAGCCACTTTCCCTCTCCAGACCTCACTTTCCTCACCTGGCAAACTGGCACACAGGACTAAAACTCCCTGCTCTCTCTCACCTACCACTGCGACATCAGCGCGGTCGTGGAATACGTGGTCCTTGGACCATCTATAAACATCAGTCGAATGAGTGAGGAGTGAACAAATGAATGAGCAGGTGAAGAGATGTGAAAAGGCACCAGGGTGGTGATCTTCCCTCCCCTCCTGCCTCTCAGCCTCAGCCCGCACGTGAGAAGTTGGTCTCAGAACTAGAAGAACTGAGGGGCTGGTGCTTTGGAAGAACCCAGGGTTGGTAGGGAGTCTAAGAGATTGGGTGCGGGGGATCTCCCTGGTGTCAGCCCTTGCCTGCAGCATTGCCAGCCCTGCCTTGAGCCCTGGGAGGCACACCTGCTGATTCACAATGCTCTCCATGATTATTTCCCAGGATCGCCCCCTAGCCCCAGAGATGATGATGGAAGGAAGGAACTGTAGCCTCAGGGGCAGCAGTTCCAGAGGCGGGGGTGGTAAGCAGGAACCCCCAAGAGGTTGGTGAAAGAGCGGAGGCCAGAAGTGTCCCGAGCCCCCAGGCCACATGACACAGGGTGAGGGTGGGAGTGGCCCCATCTGAGCAGGCGTTGGCAGGAGTGAATGGGGGGCAGGGAGCACACTTCTGCCAGGCACCTGCTGTCTGAGGGACGGTGCCCAGTCCTTACCTGTGTGCTCTCTGTCCTTCAGCCACCCTAGCAGGAGGGAGGGGTTTGGGTAAAGCCTAGGCTTCTTCCTCGTTTCTGCTTCTTCCTCACTTCCCCTATTCACTTATCAAGCCCCATTGAAGCTGCGTCTCAAGTATCTCTCCATTGGTCCCTTTGTCTCCATCCCTGTGACTCTGGCCCAGCTCTAGAATCCTCACAGCTTCCCCTGTCTCCAGCCCCAGTCTCCCCCACCCCGACCCTCTTCAATTTATTTTTAATTTTAGGTGAGGAAGATTAGCACAGATGTTATCTCAGGGACAGATTGTCCCTGGGCTCAGATTATCCCTGAGCTAACATCTATGCCGACCTTCCTCTATTTTTTGTATACAGGATGCCACCACAGAGTGACTTCATGAGCAATATGTAGGTCCACACCCGGGATCTGGGCCGACAAACCCCTCCGGGCTGCCGGAGGGTAGCATGCGAACTTAACCACTACGCCACTGGGCCGGCGCTGCCCCCCTTTTTACTTTGGCTGCCGGGAAGCTTAGTCACCATCTTAATCTAGATTTTTGCCACTATTTTTTCTGTCCTGCCTCAAATAGCATCATGTGGTGTATGTGGCTATCTATCTGAGCTCCTTATGGACAGAGCTGTAAATTCTAAAGCAGTCAATAAATAAAGTCTGGTATTTCCTAGATTCTTATGAGGAGGTCCACTAGCTCTTTGGATTTTTCACTTTTCTTTATTACCACACCAACTCCCACCCAGACATGGAGACACTGCTGCTGAGTGGGGCAGTCTATTAGTTCAAAGCATTGTGTTCAAATCCTGGCTCTGCTACTGCTATATGAGCCTTGGGCAAGTTACTTAACCACTCAGTTGCTCATTTTCCCATCTGTAATATGGGGATAATAATGGTACCTGCCTTATATGGGTGTGTGAGGATTAAATGAGATGGTGTAAGCACTGATAAGTACTATGTGTTTGCCAGCGTAGTTACTACCTGAATGGGCCTTAGCCATCCTGGGAGGGCCAGCAGGAGGAGGGGCTGGCTCTGTATGGAATGTTCTGTGTCAGCTTCTCAAAGGTCAGTGTGCGCGTGAATCCCCAGGATCTGATTCAGTAGATGGAGGTGGGGCCTCGGAGTGCACTCCTGGCTCTTGGGCGATACCAATGCTCCTGAGCAAATTGGCACTTCAGTCTGTGCCATGAGGACTTAGTTTGGGCTGTGGCTGGGATCTATGGAAGAGATTCAGAGGGGAGTGGAGGAGCCTGGGACTGGTACCCTGCCCACCCCATCCTGAAGCTCTGAGGAGGCCGGCCTCTGAGCTGAGTCCGAGACAAGATGCTCTCCTTCACCACTAGGTCACCAGCCCTCAGAAGAGCTCAATAATTGTAGATGGAATGAGTGAATGAACCAAAAATCTAGTGGTGAGGGCTCCAAGTGGATGGCTGTGCTCCCTCTGCCTGGGAATGGCCCTGTCCCCTCTAGGACTCCCCTTTCCCACATTCTGCCCTTTGAGATCCCAAATCCAGTGATTAATTAGCCTGAAGCCTCACTTTGAGCTGGTGACAAATAGGCTGGTGGCTGGCCGGGGAGGTCAGGGGCCACACTCCTGAGGGGACCTTTGCTACTTTCTCTGAGCATTCTGGCCAGGGCTAGTGTGAGATGGCTGGAGAGGGCGAACCGGACAAACCATCTGTGACCTTGGGAACCCCTTGGCCTCTCTGGGAGGGAGCCGAGGAAGGGCCTCAGCGTCCCAGGACTCAGCTCCTCTCCCTCCGTCTCTTTGCTGGTTCTGAAAGTTCTTTGTATGAGACTTGCTGCTGAGCTGAGGAAGAGCCCTACGTATGCCGGGCCACATGTGGATGCACATTTATGTGGGAGCGTGTGTGCATAACAGGGGTGGTGTGCTCCAGGGTGAGGCTGGTGCCTGTGTGGGGACCTGTGTATGCACGTGTGTTTCTGTGTAGGTTATATGGAGCTGCGTTGGGGTCTAGGTGTGCTGTGCGTGCACCAGTACAGAATGCACCCACGGGCACGTGCTCCTTCCTTCTCTGCAGGTCTCCGTGGCCCCTCTGTGCTTTCCAATGATGGTTGACAGCAGACCCCAGACTCCGGACAGAACGAGGTGCCCAGGTTGCAGAGAAGGAAAGCTGAGGCACAGCCAGAGGGACCAGCCTCCCCCTGTCTGAGGGATCACCACATATGCTGCCTGCAAGCCTGATGGGGGGCAACGCCCCTTCAGGATCTGATCTGAATTCCAGAGGGACCAAGCCTCCTCCCTTAGACTGGGGCCAGGCAGTCTCCTGTTTCAGACAGAGGGCTAAGGGTAGTGTTTCCTTCCTGGCTCCCAGAAGCAGCAGGGAGCCAATAGCAGTGGCCTTGGTTACCCGGGATGTGTGGGAGACCATTCTGCCGGCCAGCGGCTCTTCACAGGTCAGAGACCCTTCTCAGCCCTTGACTCACGTGGGCAGGCATAGCTCCATTCTACAGCTGGGGAAACCAAGGTTCAGGAAGGGGCGAGACCCACCAATGGAGTGGCCAATGCTGTTCTGTGAGCCCAGCCCAGGGCCAGGAGGGGGCACCCTGAGACCCAGCTGGCAGGGGCTGCTTGGGGTGAGGCTTCCGGAAGTGGGGTTCTAAAGTCAGCCTGGCGTAAGGTTGGCGAGCATCATCCAACAAGGACACGTAAGTGTAAACTGTAAAGTGCTCGACTGTTGTACAGGGGCCCAGGGGTTCCTGCTGGTGACTGAGGGCAGTCGGGTGGCTGTGGAGCGGTCAGTGCCCACAGGCAGCAGAGGGTCTGAGGACCCCTGGAGGCAGGGCTTCGGCCTTGGGCACCCCCTGCCCCAGGAGCCTACACCCAGGGCTGCGCTGGGAGAGCCCAAACATGAGCTAATCCTCTAAGCCTTCCTCCTTCTCTTGGGTAACTGCTTTTGTTCCTGGGGAAAATCGAGAGCCCTCAGTGACGGGAACCCCACAAATCTCCTGCGGCATCTGCGCAGCCTGGGATCGTGGCAAGGACTGCCAAGCCTGGGAAAACGAGGCCTGTGGACTGGGGGTTGACAGGCTGCCTAGGAGTGGGCACGTGTGTGCTTGTGTGTGCACCACATGCAGAGACACAGGCACACATGTATGTGAACAAACATGCACACTCCAGGGCCACTCACACGGACACACACATGTGCCATACATGCATTGGGCAATTCCAAACACGTGTGAGTACATGTGCATCTCCTCCAGGTCAGGTCCACACGTGGCTGTCACCCCTTCCCTGCCCCATGTAGACATGCATGTACTCAATGTTCATGTAGTTCCGTCCTCTCCCAGCTGAGGCCCTGAGGTGGGGGTGGGTGACCCTCCCAGTTACCTAGGGGCCTACGCCTCTCCCCCCGAGAACAAGCTTTCCCAGGCCTCCAGCCCTGTCTCTTCCATCTCTCCCCCCTTACCTCCTCACCACAAGGACAGAGGAGGGGCCCTTCCTGTCAGCTGCCTGCCTGCTGGTTGGGAGCAGAAGTGGTTTTGTCTTTTCTAAAGAAGTGAGTCTGAGGGGTTTCCCCTTCTTTCTCATCAAGGGTCAAGGGCCTGCTCTGGGGCTGCCCAGGGCCCCACAAGTGTGAGGAGGCTGGTTTTCAGACGAGCGGGGATGTTGAGCAGATAACAACCCCTGTCATCTAGGTAGCGCCCCAAAGTTTGCAAACTACCTTCTTGCCAGTGTCTTGCTCATTCTTTATGACAGCCCCAAGATATAGGTGCCTTCATTTCCTCCATTTGACAGACGAGGGAACCCAAGCCCAGAGAGAGTTGGGACCTGCCGGAGGTCACACAGCAAGTTGAGGCAGAATGGACCAAAACTCTAGTCTCCTGAGCTTGAGCTGGGGGGAGGTGGTTTCAGCCTCCTGTGGCTTAGAGAGTGACAATTTGGTCTGTCAGAGCTGAGAGGATGGGGCAGGCTGGTACTACCAGGTGGGCCCAATGGAGGAGCACCTCACACTACCAAGAGCTGGCTGAGGACACAGGCAGCCCCATCACAGGCCTCGGCTCTGCTGTGAGGCTTAGCCGTTAGTCTGTCCATGTGGACATGCCAGAGGGGAGAGCAGGAGGGGGAACAAGGACACCCTTGCTGTGTGACCCAGGCAGGTCCCTGCCCCTCTCTGGGCCCAGCGCCCTCTCTCCACGATGGGATATGGGTTTGGTGGGAGGATGTGCTCCCTCTCTGAGCCTGCCCAGGGCTCCCTCAGGGCTGAGAGTGGAAGAGGCTCTGGATGCTCCACGCTGAAGCCCTGGTGGTCCTGAGCTGCAGCCTGTGCCCAGGGAGCCCTGGCCTGCTGCTGAGACCCACCAAGGCAGGGCCTGCACAGAGTGGGGGCTCAGAGCCGGGGGACTCCTCCAGGCTGGGCAGGCTTCTCCAGAGAGAGGCAGTAAGTCGTGTGAGAAGAGGACCCAGGGAATCCAGACGGTGTCTGTCCAGCCCGTCTGCGTCTGCGACGGCAGCCCCCGGATCTCTGCCCCTCCCATCCCTTGCTCTCTGTAGCTCTTCTTAAGAAATGACCTGCTCTGTTTACTCATTAACTAAAATAAACTATTCTTCCTGCTAGAATGCAGCTGCTACCAGGGCAAGGACTTTGTTTGTGCTCTCAAGGGCCTTGAACGTTACCTGCACAGAGTAGGTACCCAGCGAGGACTTGTGAAAGAGGGAGGAAGGGGAGGAAGACTTCTCTTACCGATGGGGAGGGGCTGGCTGAGGCCCACCATTGGCCGGAGGCAGAGCCCCCCTGGCTGCCTTCTCCTCATGGAGCCCAAGCTCAAGGAGGATTGAGCTGGAGAAGGGGATGGCAGCCCAGGCTCAGCCTCTTCCCCCCAAATCACCCTCAATCTGAAGAGCCCTCCTCAGTCCCATGGAGAGGCGGTGGCATCTGGACCCATGGAGCCAGAGCCACAGACAGCAGAGCTCAGGGTCTCAGCCTCACTTAATGGACCTTCCAGGCACTGCTGAGAAAAGTAGGTTAATTGTCCCCCGTGGCAGCAATGAGCAGGGCCAGGACTCTCTCCAGATTTGAGAAAGGCCAGGAGAGGGCTGGGGGTGGGTAGAGAGGAGGAGGAGAAAAACGGTTACTGATGGGTGTCTGCCCTGTGCCAAGCCCTGGTCCTTAAATGTTATCTCATGGAATCTTCCCAACAGCCCTCAGGGCTAAATGGACACCCATCCTGAGGGTGAGCACACTCAGAGGGCGAAGGGACCGCGCCCAGCTGGGGAGGCTGCGGCAGCCTTGGTGTTAGGGAGTTGGGCTCGAATGTCCTGGGGATTTGGGTCTCAGCGCTGCGACCTGTGGGTTCTGTGCTGCGGCGAGTTACTTCCCTTCCTTGGATTTCTTGGTTTCCTCATCTGCTGCCTCCGGGGACTTCTATGAGACATGCACGTGACTATTTGTGGCACAGGAACTGACTAGCAGTGGGGGCTGCTCTGGGAGTCAGAATTTGCTCCATGCTTCGTGGAGGGAACAACGTGGAGCTCGCTGACTCCTGGGTGAGTGTTCTGCGTCAACGCCCTGAGGGTGCTGAGCCCCCTACCTCCACTCGTAGCTTCTCACACAGTCCACTTGTAGCCACTGCGGCTCGTCACAGGCTGGAGAGGGAGCGGGGGCAGCCTTGGGAGGTCCTCCTCCCTTCCTCGGCCTGGTTGTGCCTGTAGCCTGGAGGCTGTGCAGCATGGAGGGCGGAGGAGATGGAGACATGGGGACTGGGCTGGGCCATGGCGGAGGAGTGGAATAGTGGAGGCAGGATTGGGAGCTCCAATGGCCTGGGTTTCAGTCCGGAGTGGCACAGGACACTTTCCCTCTGGGCCTCAATTTCGTACTCTGTAAAATGGGGTAACGATGACCTCCCTCTGAGTATTTGAAAACTATTAAGTGTTGTATGCTGGCAAGGTCCCTCGGGGAGGAGGCTGGGCCCTGTGCCTCAGAGCCCCCCAGGAGCCTGGGGTGGGGAGGGGCCCGGAAGGACTAGGTGACCAGATGGAGTCCACAGAGGAGGCCCTTGGCTGCGGGCACTCTTGCCTCTGCCATCCCAGCTAAATCTCAAGACAGCCTAGAGCTGACTGCCTGTGACCCATGGGAAAGTGAGTCCGTAGTCCGGGTGTGACTTGCTAAAGTGGAGTGAAGCGCGGTGGATGGGTGTATCGCAGGGAGTTGGGTTAAAAGTTTTCTGGGGTTTCTGTTGCCATTCAACCCCCACTGACACCACCACGGGGCAAAAAACCGAGACAGCACAGCCGTGGGATGGGCCCTGGCCTCTTGAAGATGTCTGCCAGCTCTAGAATGGGTCCTAAGGCGATGCGGGACAGTCTCTCCACCCCTCGGCATCAAATGAGATGATAAATGAGAAGGTTCTTTGCAAACTACAAAGTGCTGTGCCTCCAATGGTGTGTCTGCACGTGTGTGCAAGCTCTCAGGTGTGTGTGCATGAGTGAGAATGTGCAGTTTGTGAGTGTGTGTGCACATTCCCCCGGCCTGGCTGGGTGGGGTAAGTCTGCCCTGCCCACGGCTCCCTGTCTGGCTGGGGCTTTTCTCCTCTAAACTTCTCACAATCTTTTTTCGTGTTTCCTCTCTGTTTCTTAGTTTACCAGAAAGGGAGCGGGCCGTGATCCCTCCGGAAACTTAGCAATTGTCTCTGAGCCTGCCGACCCCTGTCCCCTCCCGCCCGCCCTCGCCTCATCCTGTGGCTGTCCCTGGAGGCCTGGCCCCTGGCGCTCCCAGCGTGGCCAGGTCTGCAGGCTGGCAGCTTGCCTGGCCCTCTGTGCGGCCCACTTGCCACCCGCTTTTCCCTCCAAGGCTCTGCACTGGCTGCCTTCACATCATTGTCCCATTGACTCTTCAGAACATCCTGGCGCTCCCCAGAGATGCTCTTATTATTCCCATTTTACGGGCAAGGAAATGCAGGCTCAGTGAGCAGAAATGGCTTCCCCAGAGTTACCCAACCAACTAGTGGCAGTGCTGAGGTTTCAAGTCCTACCTAACTCCAAAAACTTTATTCTTTTTTTTTTTTTTAAGATTGGCCCTCAGCTAACGTCTGTTGCCAATCTTCTTTTTTGTCTCCCTTCTTCTCCCCAAAGCCCCCCAGTACATAACTGTATATTCTAGTTGTAGGTCCTTCTGGTTATGCTATTTGGGATGCCGCCTCAGCGTGGCCTGATGAGCGGTGCCATTGTCTGAGCCCAGGATCCGAACCGGTGAAACCCTGGGCCTCCGAAGCAGAGCGCGTGAACTTAACCACTTGGCCACAGTGCTGGCCCCACCAAAAACTTTATTCTTAATGGTTGTGGCCTACCTAGTGGGTGTTTGCTGGCTGGTTGGCTGAATGAATAAATGAATGAAAGAACAAATGAATAAATCACTCGGTCAGTATTGAGCTGAAGGAGAAGGTGAGGCGATCATAACAATGGCCATCATTTATTGAGCACCTCCTATGTGCTAAAGGCTTCAAGTGCAGCCAAGGTTATTGTCATCCCCATATTGCAGTTGAGGAGGCTGAGTCAGAGAAGTTACAGCATCTTGTCCAGGGTGGGACCTGAGACCCTAATTTGTCCTCCCTAGAGGAGGGGTGAGTTGGTTGAGCCTGGTGGCATGTGTGTACTGCAGCAGACACCAGCCAGGACTCTCAGGAAGCTGTGTCTGTGGGGCCCTATCCAAAGACACCCGACCCCTACTCCTCCTGTCCTGGGGCCATTTCCCCATTTGTCTCTGAACTGGGTTTATGTTTCAGTCTGGGGTGGGGATCTGCTGGCCCAGCTCAGACTCTTCCTCTCTGATTGTTGGCATATCTAGCAAGGGCCAATGGCCTGGCCTGGGTATGTTCAGGTGTCCTCCTGTTCCCCCTGGCCTGGGCTCAGCCCTGTCATTAGCAGCTCCCATGGGAGGGCAGGCCTGTGCAAGATACAGTCGTGGGTCTGTAGAGTTGGCCTGGTCTGGGTCAGTAGCCCTGTGCCAGATGCCGGGGATCCCGGGGCAAGTACACCCGGCCTTCTGCTTAGTACTCATGGGCTGGGTGCTGAGGCCTGGATGGCTTAAGTCTGTAGCAGTGGGGGCAGAGCCTGGCACCCTGACTCCTGTGCAGCACTTGTTTTCGTGGCCTGGGGCAGAGCAGGGCTGTTCTGTGGCCCCGGGAGTGGGCTGACCCGTGGTGTCAGCTCGAAGGAATGACATTGTCCTTATCAAGCCAGTGGGGTGAGAACCAGCCACTCAGGTCAGCCCAAAGTTCCCCAAGTGCTTTCTCTTGGGGGGTGGCAGTCTGCACAGGGAAAAGCAGTCAGAGGTTGCTACCAGAGCTGGGTTTGAATCCAGGCACCAGCATTTGCTGGCTATGTGATCTCAGACGAGTTATTCAACTTCCTGGAATCTCCGTTTCCCACTTGTAAAATGGACTAACAGAACCTCCCTGACCAGCTCGAGGAGAGGACAAAATAAGATAATGCATATGACATTGCTTGTAGGTTCTTCGGAAGTTTTAGTTCACGTCCTTCCTCACGCTGAGAGCCCTTCATCTGAGGGAGGAGATATTCCTTTAGGCAGCTGCTGGTCTGATGGTTGAGGAAGGCGACAAGACGTTAGAATGAACCCTACGGATTCACGCACACTCGACATTGTCATGCACTGTCTCATTTCTCATGTCACAAAGGGCAAATAGGGACGCAGAGAGGCTGATGTTTGAGGCAGCATGAAATGCCTCTGTTGTGAAAAGCTGCTGGAATAAAGCAGACAATAGATTAAAATCTAAACGGTCCGCAGCCTGGGTCTCCTGACCAAGCTGGAAAGCTCCCTGGCAGACGCCCAGACTCAACGAGATTCACTGAGGACCTGCTTTGTACCCGGCCCACCTCACAGCTGTGTTATAGATTTATCTTTACAATAACAGCAACGACCACAAAAGGTTAATACTGCCATCACCCATGTTTAGTAAGTGGGGAAGCTGAGACTCAGAGTGTTACATAACTTGCTCAAGGTCAGACAGCTAATAGAGCAGAGCAGGGATTCAAACCCAGGACGGTCTGGCCCTGAAACCCAGGGCTCTCCCACTGCTTGGGCTACTTGTTCCACAAAAGATGTCAGCCCTCAGATCAGAAATGCGTAAAATAAAATGGTAAAACATGAATAACAACATAAAAAAGGAATAATTAGGGAAATGTAAATCAAAATTGCAATGTAGGGGGCCAGCCCTGTGGCCGAGTGGTTAAGTTCGCATGCTCCCGCTTTGGCGGCCCAGGGTTTCGCCGGTTCGGATCCTGGGCGCGGACATGGCACCGCTCATCAGGCCATGCTGAGGCAGCGTCCCACATGCCACAACTAGAAGAACCCACAACTAAAATATACAACTATGTGCTGGGCGGACTTGGGGAGAAGAAAAAGAAGAAAAAAAACAAAGGTTGGCAACAGTTATTAGTTCAGGTGCCAATCTTGGGGAAAAGAAAATCGCAATGTAATACCACTTTACGCCCACTAGGATGGCTCTAATGATGGGGGATAACAAGCGTTGGCGAGGGTGTGGAGAGACTGGAACCTTCATCCATTGCTGGTGGCAATGTAAAATGGTGCAGCCGTTTTGGAAAACAGTTTGGCGGTTCCTCAAAAAGTTAAACCTAGAGTTTCCATATGACCCGGCAGTTCCACTCTTAGGTATTGAAAGCATAACCAAGAAATTGAAAGCATACATCCACAGAAAAACTTGTACACAAACATTCATAGCAGTGCCATTCATAATAGCCGAGAAGTGAAAACAACTCAAATGTCCATCAACTGATGAACAGATAAAAAAACATGGCATATCCATACAATGGAATATTATTAAGCCTTAAAAATCAAATTCTGATCCATGCTACAAAATGCACGGAGCTTGGAGACATTATGCTAAGTGAAATAAGCCAGAAACAAAACGGCACATATTATAGATTCCATTTATATGAAATATCCAGAATAGGCAAATCCACAGATACAGAAAGTAGATAAGTAGTTTCCGCGGCATGGAGGGAGAGAGGAATGAGGAGTGACTGCTAATGGATACAGGGTTTCTTGTGTGGTAGAAAGAAATGTTCTAAAATTAGATAGTGGTGATGGTTGCACAATCTTGTAAATATACTAAAAACCACTGAATTGTACTCTTTGAAAGGATGAATTTTGTGGTAGGTGAATTACATCTTAATTAAAAACAAAACAAAACAGAAGAAGGAATATACAAATTACACAGACTAACATTGATCCTAATGTAGAGGAACAGAGAAACTTGACTACGAGCTTCCTGGCAGCTGGAGCAAAAAGGGAGAAGCCGCCTCCCAGAGGAGGAGAGTGCCAGTTCCCTTAAGGAAACTGGCTCTTCAGGGGCTTAGCTCTAGGGCAAGATTCCCACTAGCCTGAGCTGGCTGACTTTCATAATGAATTGTCAAATACACAAGTTTCCTATATCTCCCACCTGAGATTCTGATGCAAGTAGTACGAAAGCCTGTGAAAGGGCTGGGATGTCACCACACCCACAAGCTCACAAGTTAGCCTCCTACAGCTTCATGGATGCCAGCAGAAGACATAAGACCCCTGGGGAGAGACAAAGAACTTTCTGCACAGCAGTAGTAGTAGGCAAAATATCAGTATTAGCACTGCCTCCTCAAGTCCCAGCCCCCAAGGCTATGCAAAGAAGGCCAGATCATACCTGCACACACCATGGGTTATATTACAAGAAAGGGACCTGGACTTGAGGCAACTGGAGTCTTTTATAACAGGCAGTGGGCCTGCCAGACCCCTGCCCCAGGGGAAGAAATCATCTTTGTGAGACTAGACAGTCAGCAAACCTGCCTTTTGCTCCGGAGGGCGACACTATCACTATCTTTCAAAGCAGTTTGCTGTGCAGATATCCCTGAAAAGATGATCTGGAACAAGGGCGGTCTGTGTGTGCTCGCAAGACACACAGAAATCTAGACACGAATGGAGAATTATGTCCTGACACATAGATGTAATGATCAGGGCTGTTTTTGTTTGTTTTTTATTGTGGTGAAATATACATAACATAAAATGATCTGTTTTTACTCACAACACTTCTGACACCGAATGTGTGGGTTTTTTTTTTTTTTTTTTTAAAGATTTTATTTTTTTCCTTTTTCTCCCCAAAGCCCCCCAGTACATATATTCTTCGTTGTGGGTCCATCTAGTTGTGGCATGTGGGACGCTGCCTCAGCGTGGTTTGATGAGTAGTGCCATGTCCACGCCCAGGATTCGAACCAACGAAACACTGGGCCGCCTGCAGTGGAGCGCGCGAACTTAACCACTCGGCCACGGGGCCAGCCCCCGAATGTGTGGGTTTTTTTCTTCCTGACACCAACCAAGTCTGACACCACCTCTGAGAGTAAGCACAGACCCCAGAGGTTAAGGGCTCAGTCTCGCCAGCCTGCCTCCCCAATGCAGGTGCCAGTCACAAGCCCCAGGCCTCCTGTTCTTCCAACCGACTGGCTATAAATTGGGACTTCCCATGACGCCCTCCTCAAGTTCGATAATTTGCTAGAAAGGCTCACAGAACTCAGGAAAGCACTTTTTTGGGGTGTTTTTTTTTTTTACTATTACTAGATTATTATAAAGGGTATAACTCAGGAAGAGCCAGATGGAGGAGATGCACAGGGCAAGGGATGGGGGAAGGGGCGAGGAGCTTCCATGCCCTCTCTGGGTGCACCATCCTCCCAGCACCTCCATGTGTTCACCAACCCGGAAGCTCTCCGAGCCCTGTTGGTCAGGGTTTTATGGAGGCTTCATTACGTAGGCATGACTGATTATGACCATTGGAGACTGAGCTCAAGCCCCAGCCCCCTCTCCTCCCTGGAGGTCAGGGGGTGGGCCTGAAAGTTCCAAGCTTCTAGTCAAGGTTGTTCTTTCTGGCAACCAGCCTCCATCCTAAAGTCATCTAGGGGCCTGCTAAGAGTCAACTCATTAAAACAAAAGATGCTCCTGTCACTCAGGAAGCTCCAGGGGATTTGGGAACCAGCGGCAAAGACAAAATGCATATCTCTTACACCATACATAAAAATTACCATTTTAATCCTTTCCGAGTGTACAGTTCAGTGGCATTAAGTACATTCACATTGTCGTGCAACCATCACCACTTTCCATCTCCAGAACCTTTTTGCCATCCCAGACTGAAGCTGTGTCCCATTAAACAGTGACTCCCCGTTTCTCCCTCCCCTGCCCCGATAACCCCTGTTCTACTTTCTGTCTCTATGAATTTGACTATTCTAGGTACCTCACAGAAGTAGAGTCATACGGTCTTTCTCCTTTTGAGACTGGCTTCCTTCACTTAGCATGTTGTCAAGGTTCATCCATGTTGCAGTGTGTGTTAGAATTTGCTTCCTTTTTAAGGCTGAATAATATTCCATTGTGTGTATGTACCACATTTTGTTTATCCATTCATCCGTTGATGGCCATTTAAGTTGTTTTTACCTTTTGACTATTGTGAATAATGCTGCTATGAACACTAGTGTATAAATATCTGTTTGAGTCCTTGCTTTCAATTCTTTTCACCTACAAGTGAAATATTACTGGATTTTATGGTAATTCTATGTTTATTTTTTGGAGGAACTGCCATATTGTTTTTCACAGCAGCTGCAGCATTTTACATTCCCACCAGCAGTGCACAAGCGTTCTCATAACTCCACAACCTCACCAACACTTGCTTCCTGGTTTTTTGATAATAGCTATCCCACTGCTGTGAGGTGGTATCTCATTGTGGTTTTGATTTGCATTTCCCTAATGATTAGAGATGTTGAGCATCTTTTCATGTGCTTATTGGCCATTTGGATATCTTTGGAGAAATGTCTATTTAAGTCTTTTGCCAGTTTTTGAATTGGGTTGTTTGGGGGGTTTTTTGTTGAAATGTGGGAGTTCTTCATATGTTCTGGATATTAATCCCTTATCAAATATGTGACTTGCAAATAGTTTCTCCCATTCTGTGGGTTGCCTTTTCACTCAGTTGATAGTGTCCTTTGATGCACAAAAGTTTTAAATTTTAATTAAAACTAATTTCTCTATTTTTTCTTTTGTTATCTGTGTCATATCGGTCAGGACTGATTTGATTGCAAGTGACAAATGTAACTAATTTAGGCAAGAAGATATTAGTTAATGTAAAGAAAAAGTTGAAGATAGACCTACATCAGACATGGCTGGATGCAGCAGTTACAACGATGCCATCAGCACACACTCTTTTTGTACCCTTTCTCGTGACTTTCTACTGGCTTCCTACATTCTCATCCAAGTTCTTTTATGGCCCTCATAGCTAATAATCCTGGAGGAAAAGGGAGAGAAACTTTCTTGCTGGTTTCACCAAAATTCCTGGAGCAAGCTCTGATTGGTCCCCCCTGAACCAATCACTGGCAAGAGGTCTGGATGGATGCTCTGACTGATCAGCTCTGGGTCAGGTGTCCACCTCGAATGAACAAGATTACCGTAGAATGAGGGAGGGGACTCCCCATAGCGAGAGATGCTTGATAGGCAAACATTCCTCCTCAGAAGGGGTCTGGGACTCTGAGGGACATTTGGGGTCAGAGGCTCTCCTTGAAAGGACATCCCTCATCTCAGACTTCCCGTGGGGGGCCCTGGGAGAAGTAGAGGGAATCCATTTAGTTGGTCCATGAAGACTTCCTGGAAGAGGCAGCATTTATGGAGCCCTGTGACTAGTGGGAGAGTGAACCCAGGCGAGCCGGGTCCCAGGCAGGTTGGGCAGAGCAATGGAGGGAATGGATTTCTCTGCCACCTGAGAGCGTCCCCACACCAGCCCTAGTGTATCATAGGAGCTGAGAATGTGGAGTCTGGAATATAGTCCAGGAGCCATTCCTTCTACCTGTGCCACCTTGGGCAAGTCGGGTCACCTCTCTGTGCCTTGGTTTCCCCACCTGAGGTATAAAATGGAGATGACACCAGTCTTATCTCACAGGGTCATTATGGGGATTAAATGGAATAATATATATCTGGTACACAGTAAGGGCTCAAAATCATATCATTGTTGGTCTTTGTTTGGGCCTCTTTTCCAACCACATTTGCTAGTACACTGACATCTCCAGCTATGCTCACCATCCTTCAGTGTGCCTTATCCCTCTGCCCTTGCTGTTCCCTCTGCCTGAAATGCTCTTTGCCTCCATGTACACTTGGCCATTTCGTTGCTGCCTCCTCCATGGAGCCTTCCCTGACTGCCGATCCCTCCCTCCCTGCCTGAGCTTCCACAGGACTCTGGAGCACTGATGTCTGCCTTGGATTAGGGGTCTTCATGTCCCTTGTCTACACTGAGCTCCAGATGGCAGGACCTGGGTCTCCTCACAGAGGAAGTCTGCCAGCTGCAGATGTGGGGAGATGGTGATCCAGGGAAGGAAACGGCACTGAGCCAGTGGCAAAGGAGAGCACAGCTGGTCCCAGGAACTGAAACTGGCTCAGGGCCTGCTGGTGGCGTGCAAGGAGCAGGAGTGAGTGATGAGAATAGAGAAGGCAGCTGCTGGGTTTGCCTGTATCCTCAGGCACTGGGAAGCCATAAAACACTTAGGCAGGGATTTCTGCTGAGCAAAGCATCCCCTCTGGCTGCAGAAAGGGGATGAATTGGCTGGGGAGATGGGAGACAGAGAGCACGAAGTGGCTGCAGTCTAGGTTGAGTCAGAGACCACAGGATGAGAGAAGGGGAACAGTCTGACAGATATAAGGATGAGAAGAAACAGGGCTTGGTGATTGATTTAAAGTGGGGCCTCAGCTTTGCCACCAGGAAAATGGCAATGAGTAGGCCCTGCCCCCCTGGCCTCTGCAGGTCAGACTGGAGGAGAGCAGGCACCTGGCACCATAACTGTATCTCCCATGCAGTCCCATGTGCTCCCCCCCGTCCATCTCCATCCTGGGTAGGGTCCAGGTCAAGCACAAGGCCAGACACTGAGGGGCTGGGTCTCATCTGCAAGCTCCAGGGACCAGAGCCAGGCCTCCCCACCAAAGCCACCTTGGGAAAGCTCACCGTGGGACTGAGGACAGGGGCACAGCCTGGCTGAGCTGTGCTGCTGAGATCATCGAGCTCCCTGAGACAGGGTGGGGTCTGGGTTGTTTGGCCGGAGAAGAGACCAGACCAGACCCACAGCTCCCTGGAGCAGATGGCACATGGTTCCTTCCTGTTTTGTCCTCCTCAGCCATGGCTTGCAGAGACACAGGCTGGTATGGAAGGGGAGCGCTCCCTGGGAATGGTGCACAGCACAGGGGCTGGGCCAGGGCCAGACACTGGTGCCATCGGAGCTCCACCCCTCACCAGCTGATCCTCAGGAATCATGAGTCGAGCTGCCCAATGGCAGGGCCGGGACTAGGACCCAGATATTCTGTCTCCCACCCCTGACAGCCATCCCAAGGCCCAGGGAGATGTGTTTATCTCAGGAGCCGAATGCTTCTCTTCTCTGGGCCTCAGTTTCCTCAGCTGCAAAATGAGTGTGAAGAAGGAGAAGAGAGAGCTCAGGAAGCCCTAAGGTCTTCCATCCACCACTGAAGTGGGGATGGCCCACATGGGCCTGGCAGTTGGAGTGAGTCCTTCTGGACCCCTCAAGGCCCCATCTACCAAATCCATGCCCTTGCTTCCCCGGAGAGGAGAGCCAGACTGGAGCAGCAGGCTTGGGAAAGGGGTACAGGGGTGGGAGGCACCCCATCGACTCACTACAGGGGTATCGGTTGTCCTCTTGCCTGCTCTGGGCCTCGGATTCCCGTCTGTGACCTGAGGACTGGAGTAGGGCCTCTCTGAGACCCACCCCTCCCACCCCGACACCATCTGTCTTTCTAGCACTCCGACTGTCCGGGCTTGTGGAAGGGTGTGTAGAAGAGAGGCAGGGGGCTGCTGTGGGCCTGGCATTCAAGGCCTCTGATTTGGCCCTACTACCAGTGGGCCCTGGAGCCTCTCTGTCTGAGGGCCAGGGGCCCACTTCAGGCCCTATTGTCTCTGACCTGGGCTCTAACCATATCCAATCAATGCTCCATCCAGCAGAGCAAGGAACTTCCTAAATCTCAAATTTGATCACACTTCTGCCCTGCTTTACAAACCAGCAGGGCTCATTGGCTGGCACCCACAATGCAGAGGTCAAATTTGGAGCCTGGCATTTGAGGCCTGTCGGGACCTGGCTCTGATGACCCCTCAGCCTCGCCTCCTGCAAACACAAACACTTGCTGACACCCCATGCCCTCACAGCTCTGGCAGGTCGTCTGCAGGGAACACCCTCCCTTCCTTGTCCACACTCCACCGCCTCCAGGGAGCCTTCCTTGATACCCCAAGCAAGGATAGGGGCCTCCTCTGTCTTCCCAGAGACCCCTTCATCTGTCTTTCCCACCAGCTGGGCCTCCTCAAGGACAGGGACCAGAGCCCAATGAAATCCTTGCACATTGTAAGGCTCCCTGCAAATGCATGTCAAATGAATGAATGAATGAGTGAGTGAATAAGCAAAGGCTACAAGTGCGGCCACTTCTCAGCTGGTCTGTGATAAAATTATGAGCAATAATAGAAGCCCACTGAGTGAACACCTGCTTCCACCAGATACTGGGTTAGGTGTTCTAGATCTGTTGCTTCATTTGAGCCCCAACAGTGCTGCGGGGTGGGTGTTATTATCTCTATTTTATAGTTAAGAACACTGAGGCTCAGAGAGGTTAAGTCACTGCTCCTAAGCTGCAGAGCCAGGACAGAAACCAGGTCTGCCAGGTGCAAACTCTGCAGAGGGAACAGTGACGGGTGGCAGAGGGGTGTGGATGCCAGGAATGGGCATTTGGATCTAACTGACCTGGACCCTACCTGGGGGTAAGGATGAGTTGGGGGGAGTGTATGGGACTAAATGGGAGAATTAGGATTAACGGGGCTGGAAGAACTCTGGGTTTTCCGGGGAGCTCTGGGGAGAGACCCATTCTGGAGTGGACCCTCATATTGTGTATGACCAGAGGTGATGCCAGGGGGCAGCTTGGGGAGTTGTGCCCCCTACCCTCACCTGCTGCATGATCCACAGCCCCTCCTGTTCTGTAATACAATCGATGTTTTCTCATACCTACATCGTGAGCTATGCAAAGGTATCAGTTCCCTCATCTACACCCTCCAGAATCCCCCAGTCCCCACCTAAATAGATGTTCTGGAGGTGCCACTGCCCTCCCTGAGTCCCACCTCACCTTCCTGGCAGAGTCCAGGCCCTTTCCTGGAAGCCACAGAGGCGGTTCCCCTCCCCCAGCCTTGCAGCAGCCTCAGCAGTGCGGGGGTGGGGAGGGGTGCAGGGAAGGCATGTCAAACAGAAATCACCTCCGAGTGGCCTGTTTTTTCCCCAAGGCCTGTTATGTCAGGGTCACTGCTGAGATTTCCTTGCGATGGAGCTCAGCCGGTCACTTGCTCCCATGGTCCCATCTCACCAGCCTCATCTAGAAAGTCAGGGTGCCCACTGCTCTTCCCTGAGCTGGGCCCAAGGGCTCCCTGTGCTGCCAGGGGCTAGACTGTAGGAGTGTGAGAAATGGGGCCAGGGAGGGAGGAAGTGGAGGCAGAGCAATAGGACTCTTCCAGAAGCTTGACAGTGAAGGGAGGAAGAACCACAGTTGGAGAGGAGGTTTTGCTAAGATGGGAGAGGTGAGGATGAGAGTGCTGTGGGCTGAGGGAGGGGAAGGAGCCAGCAAAGCGGGGTTGGGGCAGTGGCGGGGGGGGGGGGGGGGGGGGGGTATCAGCACAGGAGGAGGTGGCCTGGGGTCCAGGTGGCCCGTGGGGGAATGAGGAGAGAGGGGAAGACAGGGTTTATTGAGGTGGCCAGGAAGTTGAAGGAGGCCCCTCTGAAGGACTCTCTGTTCTGAGGGAGGAGTTGGGGGTCATGGGGGTTGACGGTGTAGGGCTGACAAGAAAGATCAGGCAAAGGCTTAGGAAGAGAGGGGAGAGAGGCTGCTCCAGCACAGGCAGAAGGTTGGGGACCCAGCCAAGTGGGGCAGCGACCGGGTCTCTGGGGCTCTAGTGCCCTTGGCTGAGTCACACCCTTCAGCCACGCTCAGCTCCGCAGTGCAGGACAGAGCAGTCTGGTGGTGCTGGAATGAATGAAGGATATGAACACACTAGCTGTGTTCACAGGAATCCTGGGTCCTGGGGTGGAGGTCCAGGCTGGCAAGGGAAAGGAAAGAGGGAAGGAAGATGCTGGCCCAGGGTGCTGGGGACCTCCAAATCAGAGGTCCCGGTGTAGAGGGAGTGGTGGTGTGCAGGCTGGGAGGCTGGGCGGCTCTGGGAGGAGGGCAGCATGGAGCAGTGTAGGGGGATGCGGGAGATGCAGATCTGCGAGGCAAGAGGGCCAGGGAAGACCTCAGAAAGGACAGGAGGGAGCAGCAGGCAGCCCAGGCCACCAGGCCACATCCTGTTCACCCTTCTCAGCCGAGACATTCACAGCTTGAATCTCACCCACAGCCAGATAGAGGCAGCCTCCCGGGGGGCTTTTGGGGGATCTCTCTCAGCTCCTGATGCCCAGTAAACACATATGGTAAGTGCAAACTGCAGCTTAGATACACACATAGCCTCAAGGGGAGTCCCCTAAGCCCCTAGTCAGGTTTCTGCCCCCAAGCCCTCTTTGTGTAGACATTCTTCAGCCACCCCTAGAATTTCATCCATCTGTCCATCCATCCATCCATTCATTCATTCAACAAATATTTATTGAGTACCTACTATGTGCCAGGTGCTGTCGGAGGCACTGGAGGTGCAGTAGTGAATAAAATATGAAACTCTGCCCTGGTGGAGTTCGTGTTCTTGTGCGAGAGATGAACACTAGCAGACAAATAAATAAATAGTGTTAAGAGATGAGAAATGCTAGGGAGAAACACAACAAAGCAGGAGAGTAGGAAGCACATGTGTCAGGGGTGGGAGGTGGCGATTTTAGCTAGAGTGGTGGGGGAAGGCCTCCTTGAGAAGGTGCCATTTGAGTGACTGCCTGAAGGAGGTGAGGTCTGTCCTGTGTTCACACACACTGAACACACAACAATGCGCTCCACGGCAGGAGCCTCCTGTGTCACTGCTGACCTCCCGCACGACACTCTGAGCCAGGCAGAACCCCTGACTTTGCTCTCCTCCTCCCAGGCCTGGAGCTTGGGGGCAGCCAAGCTCTGTGACCCCAGAGGCAGGCCAGACTGGGGAAGGGAAGCAGTGACTAGGAGCAAATGTCAGGGCTTGGTGCGACAAAGCACATCTCCAGTGAGCTTTCTTAAGGAGGAAAGCAGTGGCCTGGGAGAGAAGGAGTGAGCTCCCTGTCATGGGGAGTGTGCAAGCAGGGGGCAGACAAGCCCTGTCAAAGCGACTTCAGGGAGCCTCCTTCTCTGAGCGGTAGGGGAGAACTCTGGGTCAGAGGCTTCTAAGCCTCTTTGGCCCTGAGGATCCAGAACTCAGAGCCCTGTCACTGACTGCTGGGCTCTGGGGTCCATTTGGGTGTCTTGTCTCTACCAGGTGGGCTCAGGTGCTGGGAATGGTCAAAGCAGGACCAAGACAGCGGGCTGCCTTTCATGGGAGGTGAGGGGTTCTCTGAGGCTTCCTTCATACCCAAACCTTGTTTGTGAGAGCTGTAGTCAAATTGCCTACCTTTGGGGCTTCATTGTCTGTCTGTGAAACGGGCAGGACCATAACCCACAAAAAACACTCAAGCAGGGTTGGCGATCTGTCCTTCCTGAGGAGTCAGAGGCCGGGGGACCCAGGCAGGCTCAGAGGTGCTATTCCTGCAGCCATTGCCTTCCCCCGACAAGTCTCCGTCGTCGGCCAAGACAAAGATTATAAAAATTTTTATTGAGCCAGGCAGCACCAAGGACAGAGCCCTGTGGCTCATCTTTGCAGACTGGGTCCATTCAGTTGACATTTCCTGGTGCCTCTTGGAAGCTGGAGCCTGTGCTGGTCTCTGAGGCCCCAAAGGCAAAGCGGACCTTGTCCCCAATTCCTAACAAAGTTAGAGAAGGGAAGGAGTCTGGCTGACACTGGCCCTTGGGCTGGTCTTCTTTTCTGCCCTGACTTCCCACCCCTGTTTCTTTGTCCTGCCTCAGGCCGGTTGGCATGGTGGATTTACAGTGCCCTTGGGCAAGTTCCTTTGTGTGGCCTCAGTTTTCCCATAGGGAAATGTCACCTCTCTTCCTGAGCACAGACTTTATCATGAGCCAGATCTGCGTTCTAGTCCTGGCTCACCACTGACTCACTGGGTCACCTCAGGCAAATCGCCAGCCTTCTCGAAGCCTTTCCTCGTTTGTAAAATGGGGCTAATACAACCCACTCCACAGGCTGTTGTCAGCGCAAAGGAGATCCTACAGCAAAAGCACGTAGCTCATTGCGGGGCACCTGCTGAGTAGCCAAGAAACTGTCGCAGTGAAGGAGCTCAGGGAAATGAGGCTCAGGGAGGTGAAGTGACCTCCCCAGGGCCACCCAGCAAGTGGAAGATGAATCTAGCACTGGAACCTGGGTCCCAGCTTTCCAGAGTCCTGCCCAGGAGCTCCCAAGAGGACACACGGGTTACTTTGGGAGCTGATGGAGGAGGTCTCCTCATGGGAAATGAATTGGGGCCTTCCCTGGCTGCCCTTGTGGGGGTCAGACTCAACCTGACAATCCCTCAGTCCCCACCCGCCCCTCTGCTGGTGGTCTCCAGGTACATGGCCAGTCCCAGCCTCTCCTGCAGGGATGTTAGGGTTCCGGGGCCAAAGCTGTGAACATGGGCTGTGGAGAGAGGAGAGGGGAGGCCTGGGCGTGCAGGACTACAGGCAGGACTCCTGATTTCAAGTGACACAATCCTAGGTCAAATGGACTGAGGCGGGAAGGGAATTTATCAGCTCACACCGCAAGAAAGTCCAGTGGGAGGTAAAGCTTTAGGCACAGCTGGATCCAGGCACTCAACGGTGTTCTCAGGAACCTGTGTGTTCCCATCTCTCAACTCTGCCATCCTTTGGCTTTATTTAGCACAGTCTCCCTGCTAGTGGTAGTATCTGCAGTGCCTTGGACAGTGGCTGCACATAGTTCACCTGGCTCCAGCAGCTCAGGCTCACTTCACACCAGCTTTGCAAACCCAGCGAGAACCCATCTCCTTCCCAGTGTTCCGGCCAAAGCTCCAGCATTGACTCTGAGCACCCCATGAAGGTTGCCCAGCCACCCCTGAGGCAGTGATGAGGCCTGAGGAGCCCACTCTTCCCCATTGGCAGGCCCAGGTCACAGGCCCACCACTCCCAGATCCTCAAGACTCCAGGAGAGGAAGGAGGGCACCCCCCAAAGGGAAAACAGGAGGCGGGGCCATCATCAGGAGACGGGGGGCTGGGAGCTCAGCAGGAAGAAACTACAGGGGAGCAGAACAATGACTGTCTGCAGGGCAGGCCAGACAGCTGGACCTGGACCATCTCTTCCCAGCAGACTGGAGCCTGGTTATCTGGAGGATGGGCGGGTCCTGAAGTCACCAGAGAAGGCTGCCAGCCGACAGCACTCCTTGCAGCTAACCAGTAGGTTCTTTTCTAAAGGGAGATCCAAGCGGCACACCTCCACAGGGAGATTTAAAAGAAGAAATGGGACAGCCTGGGGGTCCAGGCAAGGAAGAGAGACCCTCCCACACCAGCTCCAGGGGAAGAGGGTTTTTTGGAAGGTGCTGGGATCTCCCAGAGCCCTGGTGGGAGGTGCTGCGGCCCCGCGAGCATAGACTTGGAAAGCCGAGCCGCGCAGACTCCCCCTCTGCTGTCCCGGCCGCCCCGTTGCTACTGCTCTCTGGGCCCCTGTGCTCTCTCCCCCAGTTCCTGAGCCCCGAGGCTGCTCTGTGACCTCACAGACCTGTGCCCACCAGGGCCACTGTGGCCTCCGACCTCTTCATTTACGTTCCTAAGATAGAGCCTCTTGTGGACTTTGCCAGGCCTCAGCCTCCTCCCCTGTGAAGTGGAGATGGTCACTGGGCAGAGTGAATGAGACACGGCCCGCACAGGATTTCTGCACAGTGCTTCGTGCACCGTCAATGCCCAATAAAAACCTCTGTCCAGGCTCTGATGGGGATTATGTGGCTCAGTGAAGGGTTGCAGGGGCCTGGGGCACGGGAGAGGTGAGGAGACGCAAGTTCCCTCTTTGCTCGGGCCCGTAGAGGCCGGGGAGAAACTAAAAGAAGCAGCCTCTACCCCCGAATTCGCTCCCCCCCCCCCCCCCCCCCCCCCCCGGGCTACAGCTTCCCCTTCCTCGCACTCCGAATAGCTGTTTCAGTTCCAGGTTCGATTCCTGTTGAGCAGGAGGAAAGAGGGGGAAGTGGGAAAAGAGAAGAGAAATCAGGTCCCCTGCCCTCCCTGTGCCTCCCTCCTGCCAGGTTGGCCTGCTTCTGTGGGCAGCCTGATCCCACAGGTGAGACCAAATCTCCTCCAGGAGGGTTGGCTCTGCCCCCTGCCTGCTGTCCTCTGGGGGCCAGGGAGGCACTGGCATCAGGAACCTGGCCTCAGGCTGGCCCGAGGTGGGCTCCGGGGCACCCCTGTGCCCCAGGTTAGATGCTGCCTGGGATCAGGATGGGTTTGTGACTGGAGCACAGAAGGTGTAAGAACTCTGTAAGGTAGGCACCATGACTAGCCCTGTTTATGGGGAGGAGACTCAGGCTCAGAGAGGTACATGGCTCACCCCAGGTCAAACAGCAAGTTGGTGATGGATCCCAGCCTGTTTGACTCCTCAGGGGAAGGAAGCTGGGTCTTGACCCTGTCATCCTGTAACCGTGCTGTTAAGCTCACAGGCCAGGGGCCAGCAAGGGGGTTTCCAGGCCTTGTTTCCCAGCAGGCAGGCAGGCCAGCTAAGGTTGAAAAGCTTCTTCCCACATCCAGCCTGGTCTGGGCTGGTTCCTGGCTTGCTGGCAGGTGGTGACTCAGGCTTCCAGCTCCTGCCTCTGGCCGTGAGGCCTCCTCATCCCTTCCAGATATGAGGGGCTCGGGGCGGGGGTGGGTGTGGGCTGGGGGAGCTGCGGAGTCATCTAAAGGGGTGACCTGAGACCATAGGGTCCAGGCAGCCCAAGGACCTTCAACCCTTGTCAGTTCTTCCTTACATCTAAACTGAATTGCTTCTGCTACAGGCATAAACAGACTCCATGTTTCATCACCTGAATTGAAAAAAGGAAACCGGCAGAAGTTGTCCGCTCGTGGGGTGAGGGACTTCCGTTTTTATGCTGATGGTGTACCTGGAGTGGAGATGGGCAGTGGATGTCTGGTGACAGGGCAACACTCCTGGGCCTCTACTTCAGACAGATAGGGCTCAGTATGGGCCCTGTCACCCTGCCAGCGCTCCCAGTGTCTCCTGGGAGCCACATTGACCAGGCGAGGATCTGAGAACAAAGGTTGGAGCTTATCTGGGGATGATGCATATGAGAGAGGGTGGTGGAGTGGGTCAGGAGGAACAGAGGCTGAGAACCCGTTCCTGGGGTTGCTCAGCACCGGTCCCAGAGGGGAGGCCTCTGCAGGGAGGCTGCCCGGCCTGACGGTGCGAGGCTGGCCATCCTGGGCAGTGTGCTGGTGCCATCTCATGGCCAAAGGCTGTCAGTGCCAGGAAGAAGCGCTCCCTGGGAATTCCCCGGCTTGAGCATCTAGGCATGCATTTGGGGGTAACAAGGGTAGAACGAGGGGGTCATAGAGTCAGACAGATCATGCTGAAATGCCACCTGGCTGACACCCCCAGGAAGCCCTTGGAGCTGCTCCCATTGTTGGGACAGACACCCTGGTGGAGGTGACCAGAGGAGGTCATTCTGGGAACCCAACAGAGGCCTGGCTGCTGGACTGAAGGCCAGGCCTCTTTGCCCTCCTGGGGCCCAGCACAGCTCAACTCAGACCAGAAGGTCCACTCTCACAGCTGGTACAAGCGACCTCCTGGCACAAACCTGAATAAGCAGTAGGTGCTCAATCCATGCACAAGGGACCACGTGTTTACCAGCAGTTAAAACCTGAATTTTCTCAGTTTGGTCCAAACTTTTGGCCCCGACTTGCTTGCCTGTAAAATGGGTTTGGGGGTGAGGCCTTACAGGGTAAAAAGGGTCCTTCTTCCCTCCAGCAGTTCATGCTCACAACAAGCTGGTGGCCAGTATGATCACATTCTACCAAAGGAGCTCAGAGAGGGGAAGGGGCTCGTCCAGAGTCACACAGTGAGTGGTGGCCAAGGCAGAACAGGAAGCTGGGCCTCCACACCCAGGGCAGTGTTCCTTCCCCGCACCCCCTGCCCCCCGCCCTCGTTGCCTCAGCTGCTCCAAATCAAAACCCACCTCCTCCAGGTCACCCTCCCAAATGCTGCCTCCACACTGGAGCTGGCCTTCTAGGGACAGTGAGGAGCTGCAGCTCCTCCTCTGGGCATCCTAACAGCTCTGAGTGTGCTTTGGTGGTGAGGAGGGGCCGGTGGAGGGTTTGGCACAGGCAGGGAGAGTCTCACCCAGGTGAGTTCTCAGAGATGTCACATCTATGCCTACAACCCATGCCCGTCATTCCCAGTGAGCTCTTGGCCTGCCATGTGGAAGGGGACAGTGACTGCTAAGTGGGGGAATGTGGGAGGATCTGATGGCATATAGTAGATGCTCAAGAAAAGCATGAGGAGAGAAGGAAGAGAGGGAAGGAGGGAGGGAGAAGGTGGTTGAATATGCGAACACATCACACGGAGGATGGACATGTCGACGGATGACTCTTGAACGAATGAAGAAAGGAGGAGTGGGTGACTGGGAAGATGGCCCTGGGTGTTACAGCTAGAGGAGACCCATTTGACAGATGACAAGACTGAGAGAGGGCTGCGGAGAAAGCAAGCTGCTGGATCTGTGGGGCTGGCCTTTGACCAGCAGCCTCTGGTCGGAGTCTCTCTCCACCCCCTCACTACCCTCTTTCCTCAGCTGGGGTTGGAGAGGGTTCCAGGAAGACCTTTCCTCCGCCTCCTTGCTCCTTTAGGCTCAGTTTCCGCCAGGCCTCGGTGTTGGGGGTGGCAGGGAAGGGGTGGCCCCCGCAGGGGCTATTTCAGTCAGTGACGGCCCTGCCGGGAAAGAGGAAGCTGCCCAGCCCGTGGGAGTGTTGCAGCCTGGGCTGAGGGCAGGAGGGTGGGGAGCCCGGTGTCTGGCTTCCCCTTGCCCCTACACACGTGGTGCTACCAAGGCGCTTTGGGGACAGGAGGCTGCATGTGAGTATTGGTGCATCTGGGGCCATGGGCCAGTGGGGGGTGGGGTGGGGGGTCTGGACACAAGGTAGTGTGACTTTGGGCAGGCAGGCTGGATCAAGCACTGACCTAAAGGAAGTCCACAGGGTCGGGGGGCCCAGAGGAAGGGCCTCTGCCCAGATGGGGAATCAGAAAGGGAAGAAGCAAGATGGGGTCTGGAGCGTGATGGACACTTAGGGTTTTGATGAGCGGAGATGGCTGAATGGCACTTTGTGTGAAGGGAACAGCAAAGATGAGGAGGCCAAGTCTGCCTCTCTGGCTGTGAATGGCTATGTGGCAGTCTTGCTGTTTGGGGACAGTGTAGCAAGAGAGGTCAGGGCAGATTGGAGGGACCTGGGGTACTTCAGATGAGCCTGGAGGGCTCAGCAGGGAGCTCGAGTGTCAGGGCAGGGGTTTGAGCTTTTCCCCAAAGGGCAGAGGGACACAGGGAAGGACGTAGTCAGAGCCACCTGTGAGAAAGCCCCCCACCACGGGCAGAATAGCTGGAGGCCAAGGAGAGGCTGGGGTCTGAGCTGGTCCAGATGTGAGCGCTGGAGGGAGTCAATGTCAGCTGCTGCACGGAGGCAGCGGGGGCCAAGCTAGCCCTCCCTCGGGACCAGGTTCTGCCAGGAACTGGGAGAACAGCTCACCCCTCCGAGGTCCTCAGAAGGCAGAGTGGATGAGGGAGCCAGGGTGACGGCCAGGCCTGCCTTTTCTGGAGTGGATCTGAAGGTGGGCCCTGATCCCCTTGTGCAGCCCCTGCCTCCTTCCAAGAGGACCAGTCTCACCAGGGAGTGGAGTCTCCAGTCACTTGAGGCAGAGGGCTCTCTCCTGGGGTGGTGTCTGAGGGCGACAGGCTTCCCAGAAGAGAGTTCGGGGGCACAGCACCGTCCCTTTTACCCGACTCCTCCCCTCACCATTCCCCTCTGTCCTAGCAGCCTGCTCTCCTCTCAGCCCCTGCCTGCTCTGCCTTCCTCCCACCTGGGACACCCCCGGGGTCCTCACCTCTCTCCACCCAGGGAGATCCTCCTCAACCATCAGAGTCTTGCTCCATCCTTCATCCTCCTTGAGAAGTTTCTTCTATCTTATGGCTCATACTGCTCTCCCCACTCAGACTAGCATATGTGTGTGTATATATATGTATGAGTACATCTGTGTACGTATGTACCCATCTACATCCACACCCGTATCCTGTGTCATGCATCCAGCAGGCAGCAAGTACCCATTAAATGCCTGGCATGTGAAAACAAGAGAATGAATGAATGCATGAATGGAAGAACAGCACGAACAAGTGAATGAAGAGATGAGAAAAGGAACTTTCTCTTGCCTGTACTACTTTTGGCTTTCTGGCTACAATGGGGGACCGCCCTGCGTCCTCCTCTGGCCTGCCCGCCCCCATCATGCCTAGCTGGTGAGCTGGCCTCCAGCACTCCCAGCAATGGGCCAAAGCCCCGCAAAGAACCTTTGACAACTAAAGGCGATGCAGGGGTGGGGATGAGGGGGGCGGGGGGGGGGGGGGGGGGAGGCAGACTAGAGAATCCAAACACCATCATTTTGCAGTTGCCCAGAATCTGGGTAAAGCATTTTCATCAAAATCCAATTTTAAGTTGGGAGAAATCAGTTTGGGGAGTTCTGCTTTGCTCTACTATAACTTTTTAAACTCTTATAACTTTACTTAGCAGGTATATTGACATTAAGAACAGCCAACACTTGCCCTGTGCCGGGCACTGATCCTCACAACAATCCTGTGAGGCAGGGACTATGTTACCCCATTTTATAGGTGGGGAAACTGAGGCACGGAGGTGCAGTAACGAGCCTAAGCCACACAGCTTACATGTGGCAGAGCTGGGATTTGAAACTGGGCATCTGGACCAGAGCCCATATACGCGGCCTCAACCCTCTATCTCCCTCATTGCATTTGCAGGACTTCATATTTTTTCTGGGCCTCAGTTTCTTGCATCTGTAAAATGGGGACAGGGGGAGCATTTGACTCGCTATCTCAAAGGCTCTGCCTTACAGGTCCATCGGCTTTAAGTTGTGAATTCTCTCTGGACCCCAGTGAATGTGGAAATGCCAGTTTGGAGGTGAGCGTCAAGAAGTCAGATTTATCCTTTAAGGCATTTGTGCTGCTGACTCCCCGCAAAACTCAGCCCAAAGTGATGAGTGGAAGGACAAGGTGTAGGATGCAATGGCATGGCATTGCATTTATTAAGCACCTACTGCATGTCAGGCCTATGATGCATTTTACTGATGAGGACACAGGCCCAGAAAAGGCAAGTGACATGCCCTGGTTTGAACAGCATGGAAGAAGGGGAGCCAGGATTTGAACCAGGCCTGCCTAGCTCTGAAGCTGGGCTTGTAACCTCTACGTTCCATGTCTGTGGGCTACACTAGGTTTCAGGCGACTGGATTCTAGTTCTAGCTCTGCCTCTAACTCACTGAGTAACACTGAGCGATCAGTGCCCCGCACTGCGTCTGGATTTCTCTCTCACAGCTGTTGTCAGGCCTGGTCCCTCGGCCATTTCCTTCCAGGAGGCTGTTTTCGCTCTAGCCACCAGAGGGCGCTGTGGCTTCAGTGGCTTTGCCTAACCAGCCTCTGCAGCCTCAAGAAAAGAGGAAGGAGGCTCAGAGAACTCCTGAATCACCTCCTTCCCCCATTTGACAGATAGGAAGACTGCAGCCAAAAGGACCATGGCTTTGGAAGGCGGAGTCCAGGCTGAGGAGGTGGGTGCTGTCCTTGGTCAGCTCACGGTGTGTGGACATTTTGTTCCTGTTGATCCGTTCAGTTACCAGGGCCCTCTCTGCCCTGGACCCCGGGTTGTCAGACACAGTGAGGCACCAGGCCTGCCACTTCCCCTCATGAGGCTCCTGGTCTGTGGGGAGGGACAGACTGGCAGGTCCACATGACCACAATCTCCAAACTCCAGAGAGCCCGAGGGAAGCTCTGCACAGAGTGATTTAGTGCCTCTGACCTCATGACATCCTAAGGGGGTGTATTATTCCCCCATTTTCAGATGGGGAAACTGAGATTCAGAGAAGGTATATCACTCGCCCAAAGTCACATAGTCAGGAAGTAGCAGAGTTGGGATTCAAACCAGCCCATCAATCTCTACTTACAGAGGAGACATTTGACTAAGGTTTTGAAGGATGAATAGAAGTTCACCAAGAAGGCTAGTGGGAAATGAATATTATAGAAAGAAAGTGAATTGATTTCTCCCAAGCTTGAGCTTTATTGTATTTTAGGTTTCCTTGCAGTGAGGGCTGTCTGGGGCCTCCTTGAAGTGGTATCAGAAATAGTTCAGGTGGGAAGATCAAGGGGCAGAGAGGGGACAGGGGCCTACCAGGTGGGCAGTGAGTCTGGTCACTGACAGGCTATGTGTTGCTTCCTCAGCCTCTCTGGACGTAGGAAGCCCGGTCAGGCAGCCATGGAGTGGAACAACGGCACAAGCCCAGCTCCGGGCTCACCGCCCACCACCTGCGTCTACCGAGAGAACTTCAAGCGACTGCTGCTGCCACCTGTGTACTCAGTGGTGCTGGCGGCCGGCCTGCCGCTGAACGCCTGTGTCATTGCCCAGATTTGCATGTCCCGTCGGGCCCTGACCCGCACAGCCGTGTACACACTGAACCTGGCCCTGGCTGACCTGCTGTATGCCTGCTCCCTGCCCCTGCTCATCTACAACTACGCCCACAGTGACCACTGGCCCTTTGGTGACCTCGCCTGCCGCCTCGTCCGTTTCCTCTTCTACGCCAACCTGCACGGCAGCATCCTCTTCCTCACGTGCATCAGCTTCCAGCGCTACCTGGGCATCTGCCACCCTCTGGCCACCTGGCACAAGCATGGGGGCCGCCGGGCCGCCTGGCTAGTGTGTGGGGCTGTGTGGCTGGCCGTGATGATCCAGTGCTTGCCCACAGCCCTCTTTGCTGCCACAGGCATCCAACGCAACCGCACCGTCTGCTACGACCTGAGCCCGCCCGCCCTGGCCACCTGCTACCTGCCCTATGGCATAGCCCTCACGGTCATCGGCTTCCTGCTGCCCTTTGCCTCCCTGCTGGCCTGCTACTGTCGCCTGGCCCACCGTCTGTGCCGCCAGGATGGCCCGGCAGAGCCCGTGGCCCGGGAGCGGCGTGGCAAGGCCGCCCGCATGGCTGTGGTGGTGACAGCCGTCTTCGCCATCAGTTTCCTGCCTTTCCATGTCACCAAGACAGCCTACCTGGCGGTGCGCTCTACACCTGGCATCCCCTGCCCCATTCTGGAGGCCTTTGCAGCCGCCTACAAAGTCACGCGGCCCTTTGCCAGTGCCAACAGCGTGCTGGATCCCATCCTCTTCTACTTCACCCAGAAGAAGTTCCGCCAGCGGCCACACGAGCTGCTACAGAAACTCACAGCCAAGTGGCAGCGGCGGGGTGGCTGAGCCCAGCGGGGCAGGATACCTGGGACCTGGGCAGCCGTCATGTTTGACATTGTGGCTGGGGTACCAGAAGCCCCACCAACCCCAAACTATGCAGAGAATTAGAGCTTAGCTCAGGGGGGCAGGGATTGAGGTCCCCCAGAGACCCCAAAATTTCACCAACAATTATTTATTGAGACGTTTCTCTGGACCAGGCCCTGTGGGCACAGAGAGAGACAGGCCTGGGCCTAGCTCTCCAGAAGGTCCCAGTCAGCCATGGAGAGTTGGGGAAGCCACGTTAAGCTGCTCACAAAAATATAGTGTGACATGTACTGTCATTGAGGAGTATGCTACATGCTTTGGAGTCACCAATGAAGGAAGTGAGGGAAGATGGGAGAGGGAAGTGAGAGCTTCTGGGAAGGGGCATTTGAGGTGGGTTTTGAGGGATCAATATGAGCTCTCGAGGGTGTGATGTTCCATTCACTCAGCAAACTTTTAGTGACTCCTTGTGCTTGGGCCTGGGTTGGTTCTGGGGCCCCAGAAGAACCAGCCCCAGACCTGCCCCATACAGGCTCCCAACTACTGTAGGTACAGACACTGACACAGTGATGTCAGGGCTGTGACAGAGGGAAGCATGGATGGGGGGGAAGGGTGCCCAGAGGATGCCCATGACCCAGTCCAAGAAGTCAGGGAAGCCCTCTTTGAGGAGGAAACATCTGAACCAGATGTTGACAGCTGAGTGGTAGCTCCACAAACAGAAGTGGGGAGCACTTTCATGCAGCCTGGACCAGCTCTGTGCTAGGCTGTGCCCTGTGGCAGATAGGCAGAGAGCTGGGATGGAGGGCACATGGCCTCATGTGTGTGAAAGCTGAGAAAATAAGGGCTGTCCCGTGGCCACCCTCCAGACAATGGCAAGAACGGGCCAGATGCTTCAGGCTGTGGGGGCTCATCAGAGGGAGAAATCAGGGAGCACTTCTTAGAAGAGGTGGGGCTGGAGCTGGGGAGGAATCCAAAGGGCAGAGAGGAGGAGGTTGCTCCTGGTGGAAGGCACTGTGTGTACAAAACCTAGAGAGGCGATGCTCTGAGCCTGGCTGTAAAGCACAGTGAGTTTCAATTAAGCCCCAGGGGTTGGGTAGGTGAAGGGGGTCACAAGAAACGAAGCTGAGTGGGAGCGGAGCATTCAATGCCCGGAAGAGCTCCAGACCCCACCTCTCCACCACCTACCTCTTCAAACAGGCCTATTTTAGGCTCAGGGTGTCCACGGTGCCTGGGACACCTCTGCCAGGCCCCCCAAGTGAGGGGGAATAGCCCTTCAACATTGCTTCATTCTTAAAGGAGAAGTCAGCAGCTTGAGGAGACACAGGGCCACCCCCAGGGCCACCAGGAGGTCTCTCCGTGGAGGTCTTGTGGCCAGGAGCCTGCAGACTGGCCTCATGACAGACTGCTCCTGCTGGGTTCCACCGCTGCGGGCTCAGCGCCGTCGTTCGGGCCTGTGGGTCCCTGGAAGGCTGCCTGGAGGCCATCTCATATGGGGGCATCTCAGACACGGGCCTGAGCCTTACAATCCTTGGAAAGGCATCTTCCCTGAGGCGCCCCCAAGGAGGCAGCACGGGGGTATCATAGCATGCAAATCCTCTTCCCCTGCTTTCCTGGGCGCCTCTCCTTTCAGCTGCCTCTGCAGCTCCTCTTCCTCTCTGCTGTTTTCCCTCAGCTCCCCCTACCCCACTCCCGCCCCCCTGCCCCGCGCCCCCTCACTTCTCCTGCAGGCCTTATTCCCTCCTCCCTCCCAGGTCTCAGTTTTCCTCCTGCAGAACAATCTGGTCTGCCCTTGGCTGTTGATACACCACACAGACCCCTGCAGGACAGAACCGGCCACAGCAAAGAGTCTTCCTTCTTAGAAGGTAGAAGGGGGAGAGGGAAGGGCAGAGGGACGGGGCAGGGAGGGAGAGGACGGCATAACTCACTCAGTATTTTTCCCTTAGCCCTGCCCAGTCCCCAAGGCTGGTGGGCACTGGAGGCGTGCAGAGAGTGCTGCAGGGTTAAACTCCATAGTAACATCAGAGCTGTGCTTGCAGCCGGTGCAGGCAGTGGGGAACCAGGCCCAACCCATCTTGGGAATCATTCCAAGTGCCCTTGCTGGGGGGGCTGACACTTCGGACAGAAGGAACTTTGATTCTTTGAGTCACAGTAAGATAGACGTATGGGGACGTCAGAGGACAGAGACGAGCTCTCATTCCCCATCTGACGTCATGCCACGCCAGGCAGTACAGCTCTCCCCACCCTCCATCTCGTCCTGAGTCTGAGAGCAGACTCTTCAGTTGCTGGTCCTGGGAGACTGGGCCAACGGGAGCAGGAGGCAGAAGGCGTCTGCCCAGAGCCCTGGCTGAGCCCTGTAGAGGGTCCCAGACGACTGTCCCAGCAGATTGATGAGAACTGTGACCTCTTGGTTACTTTTCCAAGAGTGGAAATTGTGGGCCGTAGGTAAATCGCATTCCCAGCTTCCCTTCGCGAGGCAGAAGAGCACAAGGGTCCAGGCTCCGGAGCCCATCGCCAGGTGTGGGTCCCGGCTCCACCACTTACTAGGTGTCTTACTCTGGGCAAGTTACTTAACCTCTTGGTACCTTAATTTCCCCAACTGTGAAATGGGAACAATAAAGACACCTATCTTGTAAAGTTGTTGTGAGGATTCAGTTAATTAACAGGTGCAGAGCACTCAGAACAGCGCCTGGAACCCAGCAAGCGTGCCATGAGTGTTCCCGTTGTGATGATTTTGCCTTTTGTGCACACAAGGGCCTCTGGGGTTTCTCTGGGAACAGGCACAGGAGGTTTCTAAACAAGAGGCTTTGAGGAGGTGGTGGCAAAGGTTTCTCTTTCTCCTTCAGTTGGGAGGCAGCCAGTCTTTTAAGACAAAAAACTCAGCACGCTTTTTTGAGAACAAGGGCCATAATCCATGACCTTCATCTGCTCCTATAAGGAAAACCCATTTATTACGTGCCAGGACCAGGGACTCCAAGTACCATTTGGAGGGCTTGAATTCCCCCTTCCCTTCTCCCTCCTTTTGTTTCTTTCCTCCTTCTCATCCCCCCTTCTCCCTCCTCACTTTAACCCAGCGCACATTCGGTGATGGCGCAGGGCTGGGGGCTGACCCTGGGGATGTCTGCTTGCGGGATGGGAGACAGAGGGACACAGACAGGGGTGTGGAGGTGGAGGGTGGTGAGGGTCCGAGGCAATTCTTCCATGGGTTGGGGAAGACTTCCTGGGGGAGGAAACAGCATAGGCAAAGGCATGGAGGTTGCTGGAGGAAGGAGGAGAATGGTTGTGGCCTGAGATGAGGCTGGAGAGTTAGCAGGGCTAGAGGGGGAAAGGCCTGGTTCCAGCCCGGAGAAGCACTGGGGAGCCACAACAATGACAGCAGTGGCCAGTGGCTGGGCTCTGTGGGTTCTAGGCACCATGCAATGTGCTGTACACTCGTCTTCTCACTTAATCCTTATAATATCTCCTATTACAGATGGGGAAACTGAGGCCCAGATGAGGGAACTGACCTCCCAAGATCACATAGCCTTTCTCTAACCCAGATACCAGATCCCTCCTGCCTCACCCTCCCTCCCCTTTCTTTTCCTCACCTGCCTTCCAAGTACCCATCTGTCTGGTCCAGTCCAGTAACTGGGGACCCCTAGGAAGTTGTGACAGACAGCTAAGTGCCAACTACAATATCAGTTCTCTTTTAGTTGGGCACATGACCTCCTAGGATGAAAACTTCAGCCTCTCTGGCAGCAGGTGCGGCCAGGTAACCTACTCCTGGCCAGTGGGATATAAGCAAAGTACCATAACGTGGTTTACTTTGGGGACAGGGGATGACTTTATGAGGTAGGTATCCTTTGCCTCCCTCCCTTCTTGTTGCTTACAATGGGGACATCACAGCTGGAGCATCACCTTGGACCATGAGAAGCAGCTTGGGGCTCTGACCATTCCAGTTTGGGACCACCTAAATCCAGACTTTAGCAGGAGAGAGAAATAAATGTCTGTCTTTTTTAAGCCACTAGTTTTCTGGGCCTTTGTTACCCACAGCCAAAAAGAATCCCTTTACTTAGGTTCCATCCCGAGATGGTGGACCTAGGTGGAGGCCAGGCAGTGTCCTGGCCTGGGGTGGAGGCCAGGGTCCAGCCTGGGGGTGAGGCTTCTACCTGGGTAGGAGCTAGGAGTCAACAGGGTCTGGAGACACCCAGGAAGTCTTCTTGGAAAAGTTACAAAGCCGAAGGAGTGGTCATCCCGCTTTTGGCTTGAGGCTGAGGAAGTGGATAGGCTTCCTGAGGGAGGGAAGGAGAAGAAGGGAGGGCCTGGGAGGAGTCCTGGGAACTCCAACATTAGAGGGCTGGGGAGGAGGAGGAGCCAGAGGTGGAGGTGAAGCCTGGGGTGTCTCTGAACCACAGTGACATGATGGGGCAGTGGAGTTGAGTGAGCGAGGGAGGGGCTGGAGGGGAGAAAGTGGAGGTGATGGGTGGAGAAGTAAAGAGAAGGGAAGGTTCCAAGGGAAGCCAGGCCCAGGGAAGGCACTTCTAGGACAGGAGAACTGTGTGTGTTGGCTGCTGGTGCTAGAGGTCAGGGAGCCAGGCGGGCAGAGCCAAGCATCGGGGAGCCAGAGTTAGGAACTAGGGCTTGTCTGGGGGAGATCTCCATTCCAAGCAGGAAAAGCCCAGGGGCCTTGGCTCTGTCCTAGCAATGGATGCAGCTGCCTCCTCCCTCCCTCATTGATTTGTTCAACAAACATTCCCTGTGCTCCTTGGAGATGGCGCTGGGAACACACAGAGGCAGCTCAGAACCAGCCCTAACCTCAGGAAGAATCCAGAGGGCTGGGGTGCAGACAAGGAAAAAGACAGTTCATCCAGGAAGCAACCTTAATTGAGCACCTACTGTAGCCAGGTATCTTGTGGGTCCCTGCCCTCAGGGAGCTCCTGGTCTGATGGAGGAGAATGGCAATAATGAAACAAACATGGACACGCCTTGATCATTACAGCTCGGCAGGGAGAGAACAAAAGAACTTTAAGAGGACCAGGGGGCAAGGAAGGTCTCACTGGGGAGACAATTAGCTCATGGGATGGTTTGGGGCTGAGAGATGCTGGGAGCCAGGGGGGCCCTGACCCAGCTTGAGGGGCAGAGAAGGTTTCTTAGCCGATGCCCAATGGCCTCAGAAGGTATTAGCTCAGGGCAGAAGGGCTGCTACTGACTGTGACTTTGAACAAGCCCTGTCACTTCTCTGAACCTCTGTTCCCTTACCTGTACAAGAGTAATAAAACCATCAGTCCCCCCTAAGACACCCGGGCACTGAGCAAGGAAAAGCAAGGGCAGAATTTTCATAAAGTAGAAAAAACATTATAACCCAATAGAAGAATGGGCAAGAGGCACAAGCAGGCACTTCACACAAAAGAAATACAGATAATCAAAAAACATACAGGAGATATTCGATCTTAGCTTGACAACACCTCCCGATGTCGAGCAGTTGCCCCAGCATTTCTGCGCATGCGCACCTGAAGTCATGCGCACCGCTCAGAGCAGCCTGATCGCAAGAGCAAACACCTGGAAACACGAAATGTCTGTCCACGAGAGAGCGGATGAACGTACTGTGCTGTACACACACGCAGCCAGAATGCACAATACTGACAGGCAACAATATGGGTACATCTTAGCAGTATAATATTAAGTACAAAGAAATCCCCGCAATTGTATATAGGAAGATGCTCTTTTTGTGGGGGGGGGGGGGGGGCTACATCATGTAGAACAATGCAAAGGTCATAGTTGTTTTGTTTTTCAGCGGGAGCCAATTAAATAACTGGTGAGAATGCGTCATGAACAAAAGGTTATGAATAGTCCAATTCTGTGCACTTGAGGTCTAATTATATAGGAAAGGGGACAATTTCAGATCATTTCTTCTTCTTCTCCTTCTTTTGTGGGGAAGATTGGCGCTGAGCTAACATCTGTGCCAATCTTCCTCTATTTATATGGGATGCCGCCACAGTGTGGCTTGATGAGCAGTGCCACATCTTTGCCTGGATCTGAACCTACGAACCCCGGGGCCACGGAAGCAGAGTGCCTGAACATAACCACTCCGCCACCGGGGCAGCCCTAGGTCATTTCTATTTGACTTTGGAATGGAGTCAGGAGCTGGATTCCCCCTAAGACAGCTCCTTCCTGGAGCTCATTGCTTCTTGGAGTCCTCTCACTCCTCATCTTTCTCCCTGTTAAGTACCTGAGGCCCATATCTGGCCATGACTGTGACCACCACAACCTCCTCATCTTGATTTCCTGAAGAGATTCTACAGCCCGGATCTTGCTGGGTCACCAGGATTCACTGGGTAGATGGGTTATTGATTTCATTCCCCTTTCATAAGTGGGGAGCCTGAGGCCCAAAGGAAGAGAGCTGAGGGTCACAGGGCACATCTGTGAGGGTGTGGGCCTGGCTCTAGACTTCCAGCACACTGCTCCTCTCTCCGCCCTGGTGCCCAGTGCTCCCAGCTTCCTCCTCGATGAGTCTTCTGAGGGCTAAAACACCTAGGTGCCCTCTATGCCTAGAAGATGACTTTGTCTCATCCCAAATCAGAAGGCACTGGGGGTGGGAGGACTCCTGAGATGCTAGAAGCAGCCAAGCCACTCTCTCTGATTGGGGTGGGCTCCCCATTGGGGGGAGGCCCAGTCTAATTCCTTAAACACCCTCCCTCCCCACCAAGAGGATTCTTGATCCAAAGGCCTCAGCCAGCCCACACCAAGGCCAAGCTACAGGATGCTGGGAGCCTGTGACCTGAGTCTCTGCTCCTCTCTGTCAGTTTGCCCATTTCTGCTAGGGGAATAAGAACCTTGATCCCAGAAGCGACGTCAAGACAGAATATGACAGGATGTGAAAGAACGTGGAAAACTGCAAATGTCAGACGGCGGGGGCCATCATTATTGAAGGAGAGCAGTGGCTCCTGGGATGAGGGTCCCCCCACCATACCAAAAATTCCCCAAAAGAGTGGAAAGAAAACACTCTAGAGGAGATGAGTTTGACTTTAAATAAAGTCAGAGAGAGGCATCCTTGGGGAAACCTGCCACTCTTCAGACAAGGCAGCTGAGGCCCAGCGAAGTGTGGCCAAGGTCACACAGCAAGGCGAGGGCAGAGAAGCACCAGCCCAGGCAGGCCTCCTTTCGTTGCTATCAATTTCCCAGTGAAGAGGGAGATATGTGCTGACCCCTTTGAGGCAGAGCTGAGACAAAGTTGAGGTGACGGAGTTATAGCAAGCTGTTCTCAACTTAAAGAGGAAGAGCTTTCTCCCTACAGCGATTTCCCACAACCCCGGGGAAGCAGCAAGCAGGGCACAGGATCCTGGCTGAGTCCTCCCTCTCTCCTGGGGTAGCGAGGCAACCCCTGAGGGTATACCATCCTGCCTTACGCCCATCTCTGCCCCTCTGGTCTGGACCAGAGCCTCCTGCTCACAGGGCCTCTCAGCCCAGTCAGGCCCAGCCACAGTCCTCTTGGGCAAGGGGAGCATGAGTCAGACCAGGCTATCCTTTGTTCCTGGAGAGTGAGCCCAGGCCCAAGAAGGAGGCGGTGGCTGCTGGGGGCACAAAGGAGAGACAACCCCCTTCTTCATCAGGGATCTGGGACCAGGGAAGGCCATCTGGAGGAGCGTGGTGTTTGAAGCTCCTGAAATCTGAATATGAGTCATGGCAAGAGCTGCCATTTCCTGACTTTGACACTGATCAGTTATTTCTCCTTCATGACTCGTAAAGGGGCAATAATATGTACCTCCAAGGGTGGTTGGAGGATTAAATAAAATAAACGAAATAATACCCATACATCCATGGCACTCCATAAATATTTCCCATTCGTTCATTCAGAGGTAGAGGAGCTGTCCTGCCTTGAAGCTGGGCCCGGTGGGGGGTGAGGGGTGAGAGGGGATGAATGGGACCTAGCAGAGGCAGGTGGGGGTGGGGAAGGCCCCAGCATCCGGTACAATGCAACTGGGGCAGAGGCGAGGAGGAGCTCCAGGGCTGGATCAGCTTGAAGCAGGAGAAGCGACCCACACCCTCCATGTCGGCAGGATGGAGCGGCCGCAGGCAGGAGTGTAGGTTTGGCAGTGGCAAATCGAGGGCGTTCCCGTCAAGCTCCTTTTGTATGTGAGGCCGAAGGAGGGGCAATGTGCTTTGCGAAGGGATCAGGTTTAAAGCGGTTCCTGAAGGGACTAGGAAACGACTGAACGGAAGTAAAGCAAGTGAAGTCTTCCCAACCCTCCCGTTTTTTGGCGGTGAGTGCTGCTTTACCTGTCCAGGGCTCCGCGGGGGTGGGCGAATCCGGCCGGTAGAGGGCGCCAGAGCCGAGAGCCCCGGAGCGCAGGGGAAGGGGAGGCGGGGCGCAAGGCGGAGCATCCAGGAGAGGGGCAGCCGAGACGGCTGGGGCAGGTGGAGGGGTGTGGCTAGGGCGGGCAGCTGGAAACCAGGGGGTGGGCAGGGGCGTGGTGACGGGGAGGTGGGGCTTCGAGAGCGGCGTGGGAAGGGTTGGGGGACGGCCCGAGCTGGACAGGCCGCTGGGGTGGAGGGGAAGGGTGCTTGGGGGCGCGAGGGGCGGGACTGGGTCGCAATTACGGAGATTGGCTGCGGAGGGCAGGGTAAGGGGAGTGGCCTGGGCGGAGTGAAGGAGCAGGGCGGGGAGTGGGAGAAGCCCTGGAAGACCAGCTGCGCCCCCTGCTCCCTCTGGCGGCGAGTACCGCCCCCTTGCTTGCTGGGAGAGTTTCTGTGTCAAGCTGAGTGTCAGTGTGTAAAAGTTTGTGGGTCCGAGTTGCCATGTTGGGGTCCCTTGGGCAGGAGGTGTTTGCTTGCGAAAGCGGCTGAACCGCAGTGGGTGCGCCGCCCTGACTGTATGTCCGCGGAGCTGGCCACACTCAAAGCTTGCGTGTGTCGGAGCAAGTCCTCGGGGGGCAGCTCGGCCCGCTGGGCTCCCGAGGGGCTCATCTGGAAGGTCGCTTCGGTCTGCATGTGCTCCAGCAGCCTTGTTTCTCCTTCGGCTCCTCCCCCATTCCCTCCCCCAAACTCTCGATTCCCAGCCTCGCGCGCTCCCGGAGCCCACCCCCTCTTTTGGGCGCGAGGCTCCGCCCCCCGCCCCCTTTCCTCTGCCACAAAGTTTATTTGCAACAAAAGGGAGAGAAGAGCAAGCAGCCAAGAGGGAGGGAGCTGGAGCCGGAGCGGGAGCGCGAGGGGAGGCAGGCAGGCCGGCTGGCGGGCGCAGAGCCGAGAAACGGAGTGCTGGGATCTTGCCCGGACCGGGCTGGGCCGCGATGCTCCGGGTCGTACCGGCCGAGGCGGGGGCCGGGCCTGGGGGTCGGCGCTGAGGCGGGAGGGGCTGCGCGGGATGGAGCCGATGCAGCCCGTGGCTGCAGAAACTTGAGCCGCTGCAGATAAATCTCTGCTCCGGTCTCTGCGCTCTCTCCCGGCAAACCCCCCTCGCGCTGAGGCTGCAGGACCCAGGCCTTCGGACCCCGGCTGCTGCGCTTCTTCGGGGCGGGGGCTTAGGGGGGGTTGGCCGCGGCTCCCCGAGGCCAGCCCCCCCGGAGTGAGTGCAGCCACTATGGCGGACGGGGCGCCCCGGCCCCCACTCTATCGCAGCGTCTCATTCAAGCTGCTGGAGCGCTGGAGCGGCGGGCCTGGGCCGAGGGAGGGGGCCACGGACGCCCCCGGGCTGCGGCGCCGCGCCTCGTGCCGGCCGGCGGCGACTGTCCCGGGCCAGCCCTCCCGGCGCGTGTCCAAGCTGGCGTCGGGGCCCCCAGCCGCCCCCGCGCAGCCGCGCCCGCTCCGCAGCCTCTCGCCGTCGGTGCGCCAGCTCTCTCGGCGCTTCGACGCGCCGCGTCTGGATAACGACTTCGCTGCGGCCCGGGACGGGGGCATCTCCCTGGGGGCCGCCGAAGAAGCGGCGGAGGGCGCCGCGCGCGGAGCTTGGCCCAGTGTCACCGAGATGCGCAAGCTCTTCGGTGGCCCTGGCTCCAGGCGGCCCAGTGCCGAGTCTGAGGCCTCGGGGACGCCTAGCCCCGACGGTGCTGCATGGGAGCCTCCGGCTCCGGAGCCCCGGCAGCCACCGACGCCACCTCCTCGGACGTGCTTCCCCCTGGCGGGCTTGCGTTCGGCGCGGCCGCTGCCCGGCCCAGGGACCGAGGGGAGGAGGCGGCGGCAGCAGCAGCAACTGGAGCGGGCGCAGCGTCCGGCGGATGGTTTACATTCTTGGCATAGCTTCTCCCAACCGCAGGCCGGGGCCCGGGCCTCCTGCTCCTCCTCCTCCTGCATCGCCTCCTCCTATCCTGTCAGCCGCAGCCGGGCTGCCAGCTCCAGCGAGGAGGAAGAGGAGGGCCCGCCGCCGCCGCCCGGGGCGCAGAGTCCGGCCTACCACGGCGGCCACTCCTCGGGCAGTGACGAGGACCAAGACGGTGAGGGCAGACACCGCTGGGGAGGGAGGCCGGGGCGCAGGCTTGGAAGCTCCCTCTCGGATAAGGACTGTAGGTCGGACAGTTATGGGTTAAATCTGGGCATCATGGACTTGGCAGGGAGAACCGGGAGCCCGGATCCCCCAACATCTCCAAGAGCCCCTAGTGAGGAAGGACCCCGGGAGTGGGGTACTGGCTCCCCTCCCTGTGTACCAGGTCCCCAGGAGGGAGTTCGACCCTTGTCCGACACTGTTGGGGGAGCTTTCCGCGTGGCCAAGGTGAGCTTTCCCGCGTACCTGGCCAGCCCAGCAGGCTCCCGTGGTAGCAGCCGCTATTCCAGCACCGAGACCCTCAAGGATGAGGACCTGTGGGCTGGCCGCGGCTCTGGGGGCTGGGGCGTGTATCGCTCCCCTAGCTTTGGAGCCGGGGAAGGACTCCTAAGGCCCCAGGCACGAACCCGCCTTAAGGGACCTGTGGGCACCTCGAGGGCCTTGAGGGATGGAGGATTGGAATTGGACAAGAACCGGCAGCGCAAGTCCCTGTCGAATCCAGATATCGCCTCGGAGACCCTAACGCTGCTCAGTTTCCTGCGCTCAGACCTTTCAGAGCTGAAGGTCCGAAAGCCTGGTGGGCGTCTTGTGGACCCTGGGAGTGGTCCCTTAGATGGCAGAGACTCACCGTCTCCAGGTGGCCCAGTGGGGCAACTTGGGCCCATGCCCGCCCCAGCCCCAGCATCACCTGGCACCCGCCCCACACTCAAGGACTTGACTGCCACCCTACGCAGGGCAAAGTCGTTCACTTGCTCTGAGAAGCCCATGGCCCGCCGCCTACCCCGAACCAGTGCCCTGAAGCCCAGCTCCTCTGAGCTCCTGCTGGCAGGCACAGGTGCCGAGGAGGACCCATTGCCCCTCGTTGTTCAGGATCAGTATGTGCAAGAGGCCCGGCAGGTTTTTGAGAAGATCCAGCGCATGGGTGCCCAGCAGGATGAGGGAAGCGACGCCCTCCCTGGAAGCCCTGACTGGGCAGGAGATATGAGCCGAGGGCAGCGGTCCCAGGAGGAGCTCTCGGGCCCTGAGTCCAGCCTGACAGATGAGGGCATTGGGACAGACCCTGAGCCTCCTGTTTCAGCCTTTTGCAGCCTGGGTACCGCAGCGGTGTGGCGACCTCTTTCCTCCCCCTTGGCTCAAACCAACCACCATGGCTCTGGGGCTGAAGACAGTCTAGGAGGGTGGGCCCTGGTGTCCCCTGATGCCCCTCCCACACCAGGTGCCCTCCGCCGGAGACGCAAAGTCCCACCTTCAGGCCCTGGTGGGGCTGAACTGAGCAATGGTGAGGCAGGTGAGGCCTACCGGTCTCTGAGTGACCCAATTCCACAGCGCCACCGGGCTGCCACCTCTGAGGAGCCCTCTGGGTTCTCCATGGATAGCAACCTCCTGGGCTCACTTAGCCCCAAGCCAGGACTTCCAGCAGCCCCAGCTGTGGATGAAGGTTTGACCAGTGGCCACAGTGACTGGTCTGTGGGCAGTGAAGAGAGCAAGGGATACCAGGAGGTTATTCAGAGCATCGTTCAGGGGCCTGGTGCCCTGGGGCGTGTGGTGGACGACAGGATTGCTGGCAAAGCCCCCAAGAAGAAATCTCTGAGTGACCCCAGCCGCCGTGGGGAGCTAGCTGGGCCTGGATTTGAGGGCCCTGGAGGGGAGCCCATCCGAGAGGTCGAGCCTGTGCTGCCTCCATCCAGCAGTGAGCCCATCCTTGCAGAGCGGAGGGCAGAACCAGAAGAGCCCAGTCCTGCCAGGGGCCGGGCACAGTCTGAGGTGGCCCTACCTGAGGCCCCGCCTGCCTCCTCCACTGCCCACCGTGACTTCCACCTTGACCCTAAACTGGCTGACATTCTGTCCCCACGGCTTAGCCGCCGTGGTTCCAAGAAGCGCCCGGCCCGGAGCAGTCATCAGGAGCTACAGAGAGAGAAGGGAAATCAGGACCAGAATGGCAGCCTGTCTCAGGCCCGACCCTCCTCCAAACACGTTCGCCATGCCAGTGTGCCCGCCACCTTCATGCCTATCATGGTGCCTGAACTGCCGACTTCCCATGGCCCCCGTGTAGCTGTGCCAGAGCCCATGGGCTTCCCTGCCCGAGCCCACCCAACACTGCAGGCACCCTCACTCGAGGACGTCACTAAGCAGTACGTGCTGACCCTCCACTCTGGCGAGGTCCCTGCTCCAGCACCAGTGGATATGCCCTGCTTGACTCCGGTTGCACCGCCCTCTGCTGAGGCCAAGCCCCCTGAGGCAGTCCGCACTCCGGATGAGCCTGCTCCAGCCAGCAAGTGCTGCAGCAAGCCACAGGTGGTGAGTCCTTTATGGGGGGCCCTTCCGACTGGGGCTGGAGGAGGGCCACGGGCGCTGACTTCCGCAGGAGCCCTTCGAGTGTGCTCACTGGGCAGGTGCCCAGGTCTGAGGTTGCTGCTCTTATCCTGCAAGTGCATAGGCAGTCTTAAGAGGGTTCACGACACAGGGCTCCTGTCTACCCAGGCTCCACAAGCTTCAGGTTTCTGCTGGTGCTAATGTCACAGGTTCTTGTTGGCTCCAAGGTGTTCTGGATGATAATTACAAAGGGTTCTGATCTAGTCCTTTAGATGGTTCTCAGGGACTGCTGGTTTTAGAGATTCCTCTCTGGTTCTTTGTTATAAATACACAAGGAGGTGTGAGAGTGATGGAACTTTCTCAAGCTTTGCTGCCCCTGTTGGCTCCTTGTAGGATGTTTGGACTCAGGGGCCCACAGCTGACATGGGTTTGCCCTTCTGCATGTGGCTTTCTTGTGCAGATCAAGATGTAGGGCTGTCCCTGGGCCTGGGAGAATTGGAGAAGTACAGGCATTACTTTATGGAGTAGCAGAAAGGACTTCAAAAAGTACATTAATGGCACTGGTCTACTCTGTGACTCAATCTCCCCATTTGTAAAATCAGGGGGCTTGTAGACAAGGTGGTACCTGTGTCTCCATCTGGCTGGTGCTGTGCAGATTTGGAGGGAGTCCATGGGTTGGAGTTGGGGCCCTCGTGGGGCCTGAGGTCTGCTAGAGCCTTTTATGATTAGAATGGGGGCTTGAAAGGGAGGGCAGGGTCAGGAAGGGGGTTGAAGCCCAGCAGCCAGGGGCCTTGAGAGGTTGGGAGTGCCTCTGGCCACATAGGGAGGGCTGTCTCTGTGGGTCAGGGTGGGGATGCTGGCTTCTCTCTACCCCAACCCCTTCCTGGTGACTCTGAGATGCTTCCCCCTTCCTCTGCCAGACCCCTGGCCCTGAGGACTTGCTCTCCCTGAAGCCTGCACTTCTGCCTTCTGGCTTCAGCTATCACTGGAATTTGGCTCTGGGTTCAGATGGGTTCCAGGCAGTGTGGTGCCCTGGCATCCTGGTCGGAAGCTAGATTCTAGGCTCTGGGTTCTGGGCCTAGCGTGGGGATGGCCCGGCGTTATTTCAGCCATGGCCTGCATCCCCACTGCGTTCCCCGCCTGTGGAAGGAGGCTGGAAACCCTAAACCCTGGACGAATTTGGCCACTCCCCGTTCCCAGCACTCTCACGGCCCCTCTGAACTCTATCTCTCTTTGTTTCTCTCTCCTTGTCTCTAGTTCCCCCTGGTCCTGGCTTTCCTGTCTCGTGGAGGCTGCAGAGAGTCAGCAGGCCGGAAGTGGGGAGGGGAAATTGTGGATCTGTCCTTCCTTCTGAGGGCCTGGTAGGGCAGTTCAGGTGCCCCCAACTCCAGGGCCAGTTGTCTGTAGAACATGGGGGTGGGGGAGGGGGAGAGCAAGGGCAGCTCCTGCTAAGCCCCCTCCCCAGCTGCCTTTCCCATATAATTATCTTCTCTGGGAGCCTTGAATGGTAAATTAGGGGAAAGGGCAAGGGTGAACCAAGGGCCTCAGGGAGACTATGGGGGCTTGCTCCTAAGAAGAGTCATTGAGACCCAGAGACAAGGTGGGAGTTTTTGCAGAATTGGTCCCTGGTCTGCCTCCCCTCACATTCTCCCCTTGTCCCACCTGTCCTCAGGGAGAAGCTTAGGGCCCCCCCAGGCCCTCCAGAGGGCTATGAGGGGGGACATCTCTGCCCAGAACACAGGCTTCTCCCTGTCCTCAGTGGACACTCTCTCTGGCCTCCCAGCCTTTGCCCACTCCAGTCCTCCCACCTTCCCAGGCCCAGCTGATGTCCCCTCTGACCCCTTAGAGGAGAGAACTGATGAGTCTGTCATTAGCGGAGCAGGCTTTGAGCCTTGCTCCAGATCTGTGTGTGGTCTAGGATCAGTCATATGCCTGCTCCATGCCTCACTTTCCCCTTCTGTAAAATGGGAGTAATGGCCTCTGCCTGGCGGGCTCTTGTGTGATGAGTGGGTGGTGTGATCACTCCCTCCCTGGGGGCAGGAGAAAGGGAAAAAACAGGCTCCACTGCCCTAGCTGCTTCTCAGTGACCAGCGCTGGCCCCTCCTCCCTGCCCCTTACTGGTTTCTCAGCACAGGGCCGGGCACTCAGGTCCTGGTGGACTTGCATCCGCTCAAAAGAAATGCACTGTCTCCTAATTCCCCACCCCCTCATAAAGGCTGGAAGTTCTCCCATCTGCTAGCCCTAATCCGTCCTGCTGTCCCCTTCCTTCTGGCTCCAGGAAAATGGGGAGCAGCTGTCCACCCCCTCTTGCTGGCCTCCGTGGAGGAGACAATGTTCCCTTGTTTCAGGTCTGGGGCTCCAGTCATGCTCCCTGGGCTGTGGGTGGAGATGGTTTGCTGTGGGCTCCAGAATAAGAAGGGAAGAGAAGAGGCTGTCACGCTTTGCTGATGAGGCAGAAACCAGTGTGAATCCAGCCAAGGGCTGACAGGAGCAGCCCTGGGGGCAGAGCAGGCCCCTGACCTGACCCTGGGCTGTGGGAGTCCCTCAATCCGTATTTTATTTGCCCTCCAGATGGTGTTGCCCCCATTCTTGGGAGCAGAAGGCCCGGGTCCCAGGCCTGGCACAGCCTCTGACTCACTCTGAGACCCGGACAGAGTCATCCTGGGTCTCAGTTTTCCCATCTGTACAGTGGGACGTTAGATTGCCTGGACTTAGAGGGTCCAAGGAAGGATAGCCTGCAGCGTGGTCAAGGGAAACAGGAGGCATCAGGGTGTGTCTGGAAGAGAGAGAAAGGCAGCTGTTTGTAACAGCTGTAAGAACTGCAAAGCCCAGGGAACGAGGGATAACTCGTGGTCGCTTTATTCTGTGAACACCTGCTTGCGTATGTGCTGGGGGAGCAGGCCGAGCTCTCAGAGCCTCCCAGCCCTGCCGCCCCCACGCCCCTTGTCATTGCCACTTAGGCCCACAGTAGCCTGGAGGATCAGCGACTCTTCACTCTGGGGCTTCCCTGACCCCGGCCTTAAAGTACAGAGTCTTCTAGTCCAACCTTCTGCCCTCAGGTACCTGATACGCATTTGACACATGTGACAACTGTAGCCCGGAAACAGGAAGTAACTTGTGTCTCAGAATCATGGGTGAATTTTAGCCTATTGGAAGAGCAGTGGCAAACATTTATTAAGTGCTTACTATATGCCAGACACTCTGAATGTTTCATTCTTCAAATGTGAAAGCTGTGGGAATCTTACAGTGCGGAATTCTTAGAATTGCAGGCTTAGATTCCCACTGGATCCGAGAATGTCACTGTCCTAGAGGCGAAGGGGCCCATGGATCCCTGTTTCTCAGTGGGATGGGCCTGCCATCTGAGTAGGAGGGCAGGGTCAGGGGACAGTTGGGGGACTTCACCTGCACACACCCAACAGCCTGAACACCTTCATGGTGGTTGTTTAATTCAATGTGACCTGGGGTTAGGGTGGGAAAAACTTTGAGACTCAGAAAGGAGAATTCTGGGTCTGAGGTCGCACAGTAAAGCAGGGCAGAGCCAGGCCCAAGCGTCAGAACCTTGGCCTTGCCCCCACCCCCTGTCCCCAGCAGACATGGCCCCCCACCCCCTGCTTGTCTGGCCAGCTCCCTGCCTTGCTGAGAAACGCCTGGCTGCAGCTCTTCGTCACCTTTCTTCCCTCTGTCTCCCCTTGGCAGGGACCCAGGGGGGTGGGGGTTCTCTCCTTTCCCTCCTTGGCTCTTTGCTATGATTTTTCCATGGAAACTGGTTCTGGGAGGGGAGGCAATTAGGACATTTGGAATTCTGAGCGGTACCAAATATCTATAATTAAATATCTTGTCACCCAGCAGGAGGAGGGTGGGGAGGAGGAGGACAGGCAGAGGGCTGTCCTTTTCCTCTGTTTATTCCATACCCCCCCCCTCCTAAGGGTTTTGGGCTATTGGGGGGAGTGTGGCGGAGGAATAGGTCCCCCGCCACCCTGTGGGGAAGAGTTGGGGGATGGACCAGAGTCGAATCTGACATTTTCCAGCCCCACGTTTCCGGGACCAGCTGGGTTTCAGAGGCTGTGAGGCTGCTAATCCTGTCCCCAGCCGTCCCCCCCCCCCCCCCCCCCCCCCCCCGCCCCCAGTGTAGAGACTTGCCCCTCCTGCCTCCCTCTCTCCCTCCCTCCCTCCCATCTGTGATCTCTCAGGCTACACATGCCGCCCTGCCGTGGGGTGGAGGTACCCCCAGCCTGCCTGGGGAGCAGAAACACTCAGAGGTCCAGAATGTAGAAGCAGCCTGGAAGGGTGATGTAGGATGTGGAGGGAATGGCCCAGGGGGCTGGCAGGAGAGGCTTCCTGGAGGAGGCTCTGCCTGGAGCTTGGCCTTGAAAACTGGAAGAGTTTGAATTGAATAGCCAGAGAGGGAGGGGTTCTGGGAGGAGTGCACAGCAGGAGTAGAGGCCAGAAGGTGGGAAAGAACATGGCAGACTGTGTGCAGTAGGAGTTTGTTTCAGAGACTTGGGTGACCCTTGATAGGGCAATGCATTCATTCATTTAACGAATACTTACTGGGCCCCTAGACACGCATCAAACACTCTTCTAGGCCCTGGGGTAGAGCAGCAAACAAAACAAAGGCCTGGCCTCATGGAGCTTCCAGTCTAGTGGGGAGACCTGTCTGTAAATGGATCCATTATGTGTCAGGGAGAGGTAGAGGCTGGGGAGCAAAAGACAGCAGGATGAGGGAGCAGAGAATGACTATTTTAGATCCAGAGGTCTGGGAAGGCTTCTCTGAGGAGGTGAGATTGGAGCAGAGGCCTGGAGGAAGTGAGAGAGCATGTCAGGTGGCCCTCTGAGGGGAAGAACATTCTGGGCAGAGAGGAACAGGGAGATTGACAAAGCTCCCAGGGTGGCCTGGGGCTGTAGGCTGCGCTGGTCACCCCCTGCAGACATACATTGGCTTGGCTCAAAGGCTAGGAGGGTAGAGCTGCCACGGGGCCCCAGTGAGGCAGGTGACAGTGCCTTATCCCACTGGTGCCTCCTCTGCAGCCACCATGACACCCTCAGCTCCAGCTTGCATCTCTCCTGGGACAGAGAGCTCAGGCCACCCCAAGGCACCCCGTCCCCCATGTCTGGTCCTCCAGCTAGGTGGGCATCCCAATATACCATTGAAGAAGCAGCCCAGAGTGGGCAGAGGTTGCCCAAGGCCCTCTGGCTGAACTATGGGATTTGGCCCCAGGTGTCCTGACTCCCAGGCCTTACATTGGCCCCACAGAGTTCCCACTGAGCAGAGTTGGCAGGGATGGTGGTGGGAGGGCGGGGGAAGGGGAGCCCATGTTTCCCAGAAAGGCTCGCAGCCCTGGCGAACTTATTGGGAAATGTGCCCAGGCAGCCTGGCGCCTTGCTGGCAGGCCCTGAAATGGGGGCCCCAGGTCCCCTGGGAAGCAAGAGCCTATTGGAGCCGATGCCCCCACCAGGAGAGTTGATCCCCCGTGTCCCCCCTCCCCTACTTCCCACCCCAGGCCTCTGGGATATTCTAGGGGTGGCCAGAGGCAGAGGAAGACTGCCAAGCTGCCGGGCTCTGAGCCGTGAGGGAGCCCCAGCCCCTGACATGCAGGGTATCTGAGCCCCTCTAGCAGCTGTGGGCTGACCAGGAAAGACCGGGGGTAGCTCACAGAGGTCTGCACTAGGGGTCAGGAGACCTGGCTTCCGGCCTTAGACTACCCATTTTCCTGCTGTGTGGCCTTAAATAAGTCCTTTCCCTTCTCAGAGCCACAGATTCCTCCATGCTCTTGGGCACCAGGATAAAGCCTCCTCCCAGGCCTTTTGGGAGAGATAGCAGCCATCCTGAGTAGGAGCCCGAATTGTGGACTGAAGTGCTGGCAGGTGGGGGCTCACAGCCCCGTGAGGCTGCTGAGGAGACTGAGGCTCAGAGTGGAGCCGGGACTCACCCAGGTCTGGCCCCCTCGGCCCTTTCCCCCGCCAGCTGCTGCTCTAGGCTCCCCAACACACAGGTGGGGCCTCTCCCCACACTTGTGGCAGGCTGTGGGGCTCACTCTGCGGCCTGTTCCCAGAAGTGGTGATGCTGCTGCTGCCGGGATGTTAAAACGTCCTCTGAGCTTGGGGAAGTCACGGGGCCCAGACTCCCAGGCAGGGAGAGAGTGAGGGGAGTCTAGAGAGGCCCCTGCGGTGGGAGGGATATGAGCTGATTCCAAGGTCTAGACTGGCAGATGGATGGTGTAGCTGTTGCCTATTGCTGTGGGAGCAAAAGACTACACATTTGGTGGCTTAAAACAGTACAAATATTATCTTACAGTTCTGGAGGTTAGAAGGATGGGTTTCACTGGGCTAAAATGAAGGCATTGACAGGGCCACATTCCTTCTAGAGGCTTCAAGGGAAAACCTGTTTCCTTGCCTTTTCCAGCTTCTTGTGGCTGCTGGCACTTCTTGGTTCATGGCCCCTTCCTCCATCTTCAAAGCCAGCAGCATAGCGTCTTCAAATCTTTCTCGCTCTGGTCCAAACCTTCTGCCTCCGTCTTATAAGGACTCTTGTGATTGCTTCGGGCCCACTTCCATCATCCGGGATGATCTCCCATCTCAAAATCCTTAGTCACATCTGCAAAGTCCCTTTGGCCACGTAAGATAACATATTCACAGTTTCCAGGGATGTGGACATCTTTGGGGGCCATTATTCTGCCTACCACAGGTAGGCAGAGGGGCCGGGCTATCAGCTTCTGAGGTCCAGAGCCCCTGGTGGGTGCTGGTCATGGGGCAGAGCCTGTGAACTCAGGCCCACTGCATTTATGCTGTGTTCATTTCTTTCTATGGTCATTTGTCCTTTGTCATTCATTCATTCAGCAGTCAATTGTTGAGCCCCTTGATGGGCAGTGGGAACACACAAAGAAAGCACGGACACCATCCCTGCTTGCTAGGAGCTTTCCACAAGGGTCTTAGCCCCCTGAGATTGGTGGGGTCCAGAGGGTGGCTGAGCCCTGGCCTGGTGGGAGAGGGACAGAAGTGCCAATGGATCCCTTGTGGACGGGCTTGTCTTCTAGAGTGGCTGGTCCTGGGTTTGCTGACTAAAAATTGGGTTGAAGCAGCCCCCAGGAATGGCAGTTGGCAGGGGAGTTTAGAGCCAGGGCAAAGAGGTGGGGGTCTAGGGAGGGGTGGGAGTCCCATCTGTGCCGGGCTGTCCCAGGTGGACCTCAGGGGCAGATGGAGGGGAGCTCCTTATCCCCAAGTGCCAGGAGCTCCATGTTGGGGATTGGTGACCTTGGTGCTCTGGGACCAGAGGACCTATCACATCCCCTCATGCCCTGAGAGACCAAGGTGCTTCCCAGAAGACGGCACATGGAGGGTAGGGAGCACACTCCAGCCCCCTTCTCCCCTCACACTGGCTTTGGGACCCAGGACGAGCCTTTACAGACTCCTCTGCATTGCCCCCTCACTCGACCAAGGATTATTGTTAAGGTAAATGAAAGCCAAGAGGGCTTGGTGCATAGCAAATGCTCAGGAAATGTTAGTCCCCCCCCCCACCCATGTCTGAGATGCTGAGATGTTAGGATTCTAAGATTCTAAGAGACATTGATTCCAAGATGCTCAGATTCTTGGCCTCTCTTTCCAGCCATGAAGCAGAGGACAAAGCTCTGAACAGGAGGAGAGGTGGGGTTCTGGCCACACCTTGGTGGGGTCAGTGGCCCTGCAGCCTGAGCCTTTGGAGGGGGTTGGAGGGAGAGGGGCTGGGCAGTTGGCTGAAGCCAAGTGCCCACTGTCCTTGCTCCCCTCTCCAGCTCCCCCTCTCCTTTTGCTACCATCGACCCCAACCTGGGAGGCAGAGCAGATCCAAAGTCCCCTCTGGCTCAAAGCCGCAGACACATTGGAACTGGCTGTGAAGCTGGGCTCAGAGACCCTCAAGCCACGGAGTGTGAGGGTCTGTGTGCCTGATGGGCTTTGAGGTCAGACTGATAAAGGTTAACATCTCAGACTTGATTCTGACTCACTTGCTGGGTGATATCTAACAAGTCATTGCACCTCAGCTCTGAGTCTCCGTTTCTTGCTCTGTGAAATGAGGACACTAAGGAGTTCTTGTGAGGGACAAAGAGATAATGTTTGTGGAGCCCTCAGCCCATGACTGCAGGTCTAGAAGCTCTCAGAAATGTGACCACTTTAAAGTATGTGCTTTTGAGATTGCCAGTTCAGAGTGTAGAATCTCGTGGTTTCAAGATCAAGGATTCTGAGTTTTTTTCCAGGAGTCCTACCTCATAGCTCAATTTTGTTTGTGCATTTGAGATTATTCCTTCTTGGTGCTGAGATTCTGGGGCTGGGGAGAGGCAGGGCAGGTCTTGGGCTGGTGGGAGGGCAGTGGGGGGCCTGTGATGGAGGGGGACTGTGATGGAGGGGGCCTGGCTGAGGGAGCAAGTGCCAGGTTGGTGTCTGTTTCCTGTTTATTGGTTCCCAGGGGGTGAGCAGGCCCTGCTCCGGAGCAGCATGGAGCAAGAGGGAGGGAGGCCCGGGGTCCTGGCCGCCAGCCAGCCCCACAGCCTGGCCTCCTGGGACCGTTGAGACCCCTCCCCCCGAGCCCCCTTGGACAAACATCCAGTCCTTTCCCAGGCCAGAGCACTGGAGGTCAAGGAGCAGATGTGGAAGGGAAGGGGTGGAAGGACGGGAAGGGACCCCCTCCCCCGCCAAACTACTACTGACTCCATCTTTCTTGGCTGCCTATGTCACTGAGATCTGACACTCCTGGTTCCTCACTGTCCCTCTCTATCTCTCCCTGATTGGTGGTGAGACATCCAACTTCTTGGCAGGCCAGGAGGCAGGAGGAGGCCTTCAATGCCAGGATGCTCCACCCGGAAGGACCCTTAGAAACCAACCATATCTTTTAACCACCCCTCACCCCTGCCTTATTCCAGGGCAAAACAGGCCCAGTGAAGGGAGGGGTCTTGCTCAAGGCCACGCTACAGTGGAGCAGGCCCAGCGATCTGCCCCGTGCACCTTGCCAGTGCTCCATCCCCACCCTTGGACTGCTGGGTATAAGGGGCCACTGGGAGTTGTTGAGGGGGAGGTGGCATGAGTCACTTGGCATTTTAGGGAATTGGGTTGAGACAGGCAGGAAAGAGAAGCCTCACTATGTATCTGAGGCCAAGAGGGCAGGGAGGTCTCTGACCAGAGTACACAAGGAGAGGCTCTGTTTGCAGGAGCCAGGTTGAAGGCCTTGAGTGCCGAGTTAAACAGCCTGGGCTTTGTCCTGTGGGCAGTGGGGAGCCACGGAAGATTAGGAGCTGAGGAGGAGCAATGGCAGAGGGGCACATTAGAAAGCATCCTCTGCTTGTGGGGTGATGTTTGGACCAGAGGGAGCAGGGAGGTGAGAAGCCTGAGCTGAGGGGAGCAGGTGATGTGGAGATGGAGAGAAAAGGACTCACTAGTGAGATAATTTGGAGATGAAATCTGAGGATTTACATTGAGGCTCAGGGGCCCTATTAGAAACTGATGTTGGGGGAGTGGGGCCCACGTCCCTTCCTTGAGTTAGAGAATTAGGCAGTGGGACAGGATGCAGGGTCATCTGAGTCATCCCCCTGCCTCAGGGCAGAACTTTCCTCTGCATTTCTGGAAGGGTGAGGGAGCTCTGAGCCAGCTCGGGTCCCTGCCTCTGTGCCCCGTATGCTTCTTGTCTAACTTCAGTCCCTCCTGCTCCAGCGGAAGTACCCTGTTCTCAACGGGGTTGCCAGAGAACAGGAGAGCTCCAGGCTACACCCCCAGTCCACCCTTTTGGGAGCGGCCTGCGTAGGGAGCATGTAGGGGAGAGAAGGAGCAGGCCTGTGCTGCCTTGCTGGCCATGACCCCAGACAAGTCACTCGGCCTCAGTCTCCCCATCTGTGAAGTGAGAGTCCCAGATGTGGCAGAGCCCAGGAGAGCTCTGGACTGCACAGGCTCGCAGGAGCCGTGGGTGGAATGATGCTAGGTGGACAGGCAGGAAGCCCTGCTAACAGTGCTCACAGTGGGTCCTTTAGTCAGAGGAGTATCCTCCTGATATTTGTACCATAGACCCCGAGACAAGTGCTGTTCTGTGGCCCTGCAGCCCTGGAGGCCTTCCTGGAGGAGAGGTGGGCAGGGGCTATAGGGAGAGGAGTAACTCAGATTTGGGGCCTGATCTGAGTCTCAGTTTCCTCCTCAGATGCCTAAGTACCTTTCCAGCTCCTTGCGGTGCCCGTGCCCAAGCTCTCCTCTCCCCTCCTGCTGGACCAGAGCTTCCAGGCTTATCCTCAAGGCCAGTGGGGGCGTTGCCTGGGGCGGGTGAGGAATTTCCGAGGGAACAGCTAAATTCAGCAGCGGCTAAAAATAGTCCTGGCCCCAGGGCTGGAGGAGGAGGAGGAGAAGGGCCAAGCCAGCCACTCACCCTGCCTGCCCTACCTCTTCACCTGGATCCGTGGCCTTCTCGCTCCTCCACATCTTCATTCTGCTCACTCCCACCAGGCCTTTCCCTCACTGGGGGCTGCTGGCTTTCTCCTCTCCTCCCTCCTCTGTCCTTCGCCCTGCCGTCCTCCCTTGGTCTCACTCCTTCTGTCTGTTTCCTCTCACCCTCTATGTCTCCCTGCCTCTGACAGCCAGACAGAGGTGCCTGGCTGGGACCAGGACTTTGGAAGAGGGCTGTGTATAGGGCGGTGTGCCCTCGGCATCCCAGCCCAGGTGTCAGGAACCCCCGCCCCCCAGGGTTCACAGCTGTTGCAGCCCTTCTCTGCTTGGGCTTGGGGGATGGACCTCAAAGGCTCTGGAGTGTGGAGATGTGGGTGGGGCTTCCAGTTCACCCTGTGACCCAATGCTTGGTTCTGGTCCCGTGGCCCCACTCATGCCAGGCCCTCCTGTTCCTGGCACACGGTGGGGCATCAAAACACACTTATCAAATAAATACTGTGGAGGGGGTGGGGAAGGCAGGAGAAGGACAGCTGGGCCCTGCCCTTGAGGGGGTTCCCAGGCAGCCCTGAGCTCTTCTTACCGCCCATGCCCAGCCCTGTGTCGGCTCTGCCCTGGAGACCACAGGCCTGAGCACCAAGGCACTGGGAGCTGCCATGTGGGCTAAGGGTACTGTCCTAAGCCAGTACCAATTGGGGGCGGGGGTGGATCTGGACCCTGAGGCTCAGGGAGGGAGACATGCCGAGCTCAGAATACAAACCCCGAAGGAGAGAGGTGGTGTTTGGACCCAGGCCGGCCTCACTCCAAGGCTGCAGGAGTGAGTCTTGTCTGATGCAGAGGTCAGGGAGGAAGCTGAGGGAAAGTCTCAGGAGGTCTAGTCCACAGTACCTGACTGCATACGGCGCGGGTCGGGGGTAGAAAGTCACAAGTAGTGGTAGCGGAGCTTATAAAGCTCTTCCCGTGTGCCAGGCCCTGGTCTGAGCACTTTCCATGTAATTCACTCATTTAATCCATTTAATCATAAGGGGAGGTCCTCTTATCCCTGGTTCACAGATGAGGACCCAGGGCACAGTGTGGTGAAGCGGTTGCCCAGGTTAGGAAAGCTAACTAAATGGTGGGGTTGGAGCTCAAACCCAGAGAGTCTGGTTCCAGAATCCGGGAACGTTACTCAGGTCCCTGGCTTTCAGGACTGCCTGGGTAGGGGTGGTGTGGTCAGCAAGGTGGGCATGTGGGAGGGAGTGGATTTTGCTTTGGACATAGGGAGCCCACTGGGTTCACAGTCCGCAGTCCTAGACCCAGGAACTAGCACACAGTAGGTGCTCAGGAAATACCATTTGAATGGCTCAGTTGAATCTGAGGGGCCCTGGGGAGTGAGAGAAGGTGATGGGCTGGCAGAGGGAATGAGTCGGGGGCCCAGGGTCCTTTCTCGTGGTGCTGGAGAGCAGCTGAGGTCAGTGCTGGGCTCCCTGCTGGTGGAGGAAGCTCTGGCCCAGGAGGGTGGAAGGGTGCTGAGATGAGCCATAGGCAGGGGAAGGAGGGCTGGGGGGCAGGCCAGGCGGTGCTGGCGCGTCCTGCCTGCAGTATCTGGAAAGCAGATCTCTTGGGCCATGGCCGGCGTGACTCAAATGGAGACAAAAAAACCTTCCATATTTGGACAAAGAGCCCAGAGAGGCCCGGACCCGCAGCCAGCCCAGGCTGCCTCCCCCACCCACGGCCTCCTGCCCTGTCTCCCTCCGGGCCCCTAGCCTTGAGCCCTGTCCCACGAGTTTAACTCCTGGGCCTCTGGCAGCACGGTGGCCCCCTCTCCTCCGTCATCAGGCCACCTTCCGTCAGGCCAGGCCTGGGCCACTGGTGCTGGGAAAGAACAGCCAGCGTTGGGCCCTGAGCTCAGGCTAGAGACGCAGAGGAGCCCTGGCAGAGCCCACAGGCTGGAGAGGGGTATACACCGAAACCAGCCATTCCCCTGCCATGGGGTAAGCTGACTGTAGACCCCCACCCATCCCAACAGGGGCAGAGCCCGAGGTGCACAACACATAGGCATGTGTACACGCATGCACGCGCACACTCCTTTCCAATCTGCAGCAGACTTCTATTCCCACAAAGACATCTGTGCAGATATTGCAAGTGAGGACCTAGTCTGAGAAGCCCTCATAGCTTCTCTGGAGCAAGCTTTGATGACCATGAAGTTGGAGTAGATAGGGGCAGCCAGATGTCAACTTAACATGTAATGTATGTATGCATTATCCATCTGGGGAGATGTGAACAGAGCAGTTCATCCCTGCACTGAACCCCCCAGTACCCAACATGGGGCTAGGCTGGGCACTGGATGCTGGAACCAGGTGAATGGGGAGAGTCTCAGCCCACTCTGCCTGGAGCAGGACCTCACTTCCCAGGGAAAGCCCGGCGATCTGCCTGAGGACCGGGTGCTGGTTGTCACTGGTGAAGTAACTGAGTTGACTGCATAGCTTCTCTTAGCTCTTCTAATTAGCCTTGGGTAATTAACTCTGGAATCTGCCTGGGTAATGGGTTTGGAGAGCCCAGAGTAACCTTTAAATTCAATTCCTCTGCCATCCACTGGTGCCTATATGTGCAGGGGTTCCTGCCCCAGGGACCCCCATCTGAGAAGAGAGAATCGGAAGGCCAAGGAGGATGAGGGCGAGAGAGGTTAACTAGGGCCTTGAAGGACCAGCAGGGCCTTGGCAGGCAGAAAGGGGGCCAGGCCCTTCAGGCAGAGAGAAGCGAGAAAGTGAGGCTGTGATGGAAAAGCCCCAATGTCTCTGAAGTACCATGAAAGCTCCCTGGTTCTGGAGAAGTTGGGTGGGTCCTGGGGAGTCTGGAAGGTCAGGCCTCAAAGTCTGGATTTGATCCTGGGGCAGTAATTTTCAAGCTTTTAAAAATAGTGGAACCATTTCCTCTAGAGGAATCTTGACACAGAGCTATAAAACAGGCCAACCTGGAACCTTGTTGACTTAAGTGAAGGTGGGGCATGTCTGCCCCCGTGACCACGTCTCCCCCACGTACTTCCACGGAGCCCCCTGACTCAGGCAGAGAATCCCCGTTTGGAGCAGAGGAGCCCCGGCAGAGAGGTTTATAGCAGACCAAGCCTCTCCCCTCAGCTTCTCCCCAGAAGTTCAGCCCAGCCAGGCTTCCTGGGCAGGGACAAAGCCTGCTGGGGACCAGGCTTCCAGAAGGAGCCAGGCTGATGGAGCACCCCGTCTGCCCTTGGGGCTCCCACGAGCAGGTGATGCCCCCGACCCGGGGCCTCTAGAGCTGGGCTGGGCCCCACTTGATCAGGAGGATGACCCGTCGGAGCAGTGGGAAGACCCTGACTGCCGCCGGCTATGCCTGGGAAGATGCAGGCCCTTTGAGGAAGGTAGGAGCTGGCAGCCAGCCATGTTCCCGGAGCAGGCACACGGTCTGGCCCACCTCGGTCACTGACCGGGTCAGGTGAAAGCATGTTCTCTAGAGGCCCAGGAATCCCCTGGCTCCTCCTGGGTGACGTAATTTAGGTTAGAATCAGGAAGACTTGCCCTGAGTTTAGAGTGAGTGAAAGGCAGTGTGAACAAGGGTTGGCAGGAGAAGGCCTGAGCTCGGAGCCTGCCGGGGCCAACGCCCAGGACACAGGCTTTGCCCACCTCCCCCACCAGCCTACCTGGCCCGCCACACAGCCTAGCTTCCCACTTCTTTGGCCACTGAAAACATAGGATGAGTAGGAAATTGCCAAGCATAAAGACGGGAGGGTGCACCCGGCGGAGAGACCAGCACGTGCCGAGGCCTGGGTGTAAGAATGATGGGCTGGAAGAACTGCTGTGGGTAGAGGATGATGCAGTCAGAGTGTGATACGGAGGGAAACTTGACTCTGGTGGGTCAGCAAGGACCAGGTCACCCAGGGTGTCGGGGGTCAGCCTGAGTGCTCGCATTTGATCCTACATCCAGCTGAGTTGGTGTAATGATTAGAACAGACTGGAGCCAGATGGCTTAGGTTCAAATCCTGCTCTTCCTCTTAGCTGTGTGACCATGAGCAAGTACTTCATCCCTCCGTGGCTCAGTTTATGCACCTGTCAAATGGGGATGATAATGATGGCACCTATTATAGGGTTTTTGTGAGGATTAAATGTGATAATGCCTGTGGTGGCTGGGCTGGACCAGTGACCTCTGGGGATCCGTGGGAAATTATAAAGCAAATTGGAAGGGGAGGGAGGCTGGTGGCCTGGACTGGCTGAGGAGAGGGTCCCAGAGATGGAGAGAGTTGGATGGGTCATGGAGAACAGCCTAGAGCATCATCTTTGGGAGTAGAGGGATAAGCTGAGTTCCCCAAGGGAAGCTCAGAATTTCCCCCCAGGCAGCTGCTGTAGGAAAGGAGCCAAGGGTCCGTGCAGAGGGGGACGGGATTCTGTGGGCCTGGGGCTCTGCTGGATTCTCACTGGCAGAAATCCCCACCCTGCTGTGAGGTTCCCGTGGCTGACCATATTTACAGACATTATCTGTGGCCAGAGAAGGGCAGGATTGCCAGTCACCCAGTGAGTTCTACCCTGGGGCCATCCTCCAGGGGGGAACTCATGTCCAAGTTCTGGCTGAGCCAAAGGTCAGCCCTGAGGTCGCCCAACCTAAGGAGGGGATGTGGGGTGGCCTGTGAAGGAGGAATCTGACAATTCCCTGCAGAAAGGCTGGAGTGCCAGGCCTCTCTGACTGCAAGGTGGGCAAGGAGAACATCCTCGAGGAGACCAGTTAGGAAGTTGATGGAGAAAGCAAAGGTTCCAAGCTCAGGCTCCTCGAGCAGCCCCCCATTCTTTCATTGGGTCTTCATTCCCTGGGAGCCCCCCTGGCACCTGGTCCTGTATGTAGACAAGGAACACAGGGCAGTACCCAGACACACACAGATAGGGACACCAGGGGTGATCAGGGTAGGACAGATGCCCAGAGGATGGGGCAGCCTCGGGGGTCCCCACCCAGGAGGGAGTGTGCAGAAGGGACGGGTCCTGAGGAAGCGGCTGGGAAGGAAGAGCGGGGCTGCAAAGGCTGCTCTGAGCTGAGACGTGAGGCTGCCGCAGGCTCAGGGGCCAACTGTGAGGTGAAGTCTTAAAAAATTCCATCTATATAGTTAATATTTTGAATAGATAATATATATTCATGGGGTTAAGAAAAATCAAAAAGGGTAGAAAGTCTTCCCACCGGCTGCCTAGTGCTAGTTCTGTATGCAAATACCAGCAAACACACTGTCCCCACTTCCTCCCCCGACGGCGGCCCACTGTCCGGTGCCCTCCACTTACGTGGCGCAGCCCTTGCCTCATCAGCGCGTTGAGAGCGTCCATATTCTTTCTTGTGCTGCGAGCTGTCCCGTTGCACCGATTACCAAACTGTATTTAACCACCTATTAAAGGATATTTAGGTTATTTTCAGTCTTTTGCTCTTACAAATAGTGCTGCAGAGAACAAAGGGTGTATGTGATTCTAATTTTGATGCTGTCCACAGGAGTCAGAGGCCTGCTTCCCCACAGCCTCACCCACCAAGTCAGACCTTCAGATATTTTCCCAAACTGATAGCTGAAATGGTATCTCAAGTGTATTTTAATTCGCATTTACCTTACAATGAGTAAGGCTGAACGTCTTTCCACATGTCCCCAGACGTTTGGATTCTCTTTTCTGTGAACTGTTCATATTCTTTGCCTATTTTTCTGTTGGATTGTTGGCCTTTTGTTTTATCAATTTCTAGGAACCTTCAAAATATGAGGGAGGTTCGTCCTTTGTCTGGGTTATGAGTTGCAGATATTTTTTCCTGATTCGTCACTTGACTCTTGACTTTGTTTATGGTGTATTTTTGCCATGCAGAAGGTTTTATTTTTATGTGGGCTAATTTATCAAGCTTTTATTTTATGGCTTCTGGATTTGGAGTCATGGTTAGAAAGGCCGTTCCCACTCCAAGATTATAAAGCAATTTTCCCCTAGTATTTTATGCTTTCTTGTTTTCTTTTGTACTTAAATCTTTGATCCATTTGGAATTTATCCTGGTGTGTAGTGTGAGTTATGGCTTCCCCTCTATTTTTTTCCCAGATGGCTGGCATTTTAAGCCAAGGAGTGACTTGGTCAGAGCTGGAGTATCTCTCTGGGGTGGGTGTCAGGAAGTGAGGAAGTGGGGGAGCAAGGCTGTGGCTGTTGAGGGTCAATGGCAGAGGAGTGAGGCGGGCTTCGGGGGGCATCAGTATAAGTTGATGGACAGTTGGAGATGGGCACAGGATGGTGGCATGGCATTCCCAAATCCTCATATGTGCTGTGCGATTTTGGACAAGTCCTGTCTCCTCTCTGGGCCTAGAGTATCATAGCTGAAGGGGCCCTGGAGATGACCCCAGTCTCAGGGCTGACTGTGAGGGAGGAGGCAGCCAGAAAGAGGGGGCTGTCCTGAAGGTCAGGGCACAAAGGATGGCTAAAGATTTACTGCCTACTCGGGCTTGGCCAAAGCAGGGGCGGGGGGGGGGGGGGGGGGGGGGGGGGCAGCAGAAGAATTGGTGGTGTTTCGGGGGGGGGGGGGGGGGAAGACGGAGGGGGGCGGGCACCTGTTTAAAAATACCCGCTGCAGCCTGGCACTGCAGACGGTGGTGGGGGCAGGCCCTGTGGATCCAGGATCCGGGAATGCCAGGGGTTGCCGGGGGCAGGCACATCATCTGTTGTCTCAGGACTGTGGGCCCAGCGCAGCCATATCTGTTCTTGGAGGTCCTCTTCCCTGCACCAGGAATCAGGCATCTGTCCACTCCAGGAGAGAAACGGGGAAGCCAGAACAGACAGGCCACACCCCCAGGGTATAGTCCTGGTACTGCCCTGGACTTGCTGTGCGACCTGGGGCGAGTCCCTGCCCTCTGGGGTCCTATCCATCAAAGGGGGCAACTGGTCTTGCTCTGGTTGCTTCCCCCCACCTCCAGCCTCACAGTTTGGATTAGGGCTGGAAAGAGAGATCTTGAGGTCCACGTTTCTTCCCCCTTTACAGATGGGGAAACTGAGGCCATGAGGGTACCCTGCCCTTCCTTTGCTTTTCTTGGCTTTCCTGGGCCTCTGGACCCTCCTCCCTGCCCCCAGCATGGTCTGTACCAACTCCCACCCCCACTCCTGGGCCCCACTGGTCAAATTCCAGAGCTGCCATTGCCATGGCAACAGCCAGCTCACAGGGCCCCTCCTCTGGGAAGTTCTCCACCAGGCCGTTGTCCAGGGAGGAGCGCGGAGAGGGCCTCCCCGCCCTAGGGGACTGGAGGGGTTGGGGGTGGGGTAGGGAGGAGGTCAGACCCAGCTGGTTTCTTGTTTGTTTTCCAAAGGAGCTACCAGCAAATGCTACTCTGTTATCCCAGAGACAGTGGGAGGGTCAGAGGTAGTCACCTGGGTTGGGAACAGGAGACCCACCCAGAGAGCCTCTCCCAACTGGCACCTGGAGAGCCACCCATAGAAGGGTCTAAGACCAGAGGATGTAGAATGGGAGATGGAAGATCCTTCCTAAGGTCACCACCATCCAATGCTAATGCTGCCCAGGGACTGAGGGGCCCAGCCCAGCCTTGGCTTTCTGCCAAGCAGAGCCGCCCCATAGTTGAAGGAGAGGGGTGAGCTCCTCAGCTCTGGGGGTATGCAAGCAAGGGCTCCCAGGGGATGCCTGCCCTGGAAGGGGGCTGGTCCAGTCCATCTCTGAGATGACCTGCCTTCTAAGGTTGTCTGGTTATTCATAACAGCCAATATTTATTGAGAGCTCTTTGTTCCACACTGTGCTCAATAAACCCTTTATATTCTCTATTACATAGATGAAGAAACTGAGGTACAAATATGGGCTTCCCAGAGGGCGAGGCAGCCATCAGTGCAGGGTGGTATCTGGCTTTGCCCTCCTTTTCCCCAGGGCCCCTCCCACTGTTAACATTCTGGTGTATGGTGCATTTGCTTCCAGCTTGTCTCCTGGCGTGTATATGTATTTCATGATGTTGAGATGGTGTGTATCCTTCTTGCTTCTTTCATTTAATATTACACCCAACATTTCTCCTTGGCATTTGAAAGAACTCCGTAAGAGCATGATTCACTTGGCCCTGTGGTCACTTCCCACTGTGAAGAAGGCGGCCTCGGCTGCTCTCTGGGTTTCTCCCTGGGGCGGGATGGCACCCTCTCTCCTGCACTGTGGGATGAACATGGAAATCCTGACTCCTCAGCCCTCTGGGGCATGAATCCTGTCCACTGTGAGGCCGGGAGCCAGGCCCTAGCTCCCCTGTGCCCATGAGTCCTCCTGTGTAAAGAAGGGTCATAGGGCACACTCAGGAGGGTTGTCGAGGTTAAAATAAATACCTGTGAGCAGCACAGAGGAGCCCCTCAAGAGAGATTAACTCCTCTTGTCTCATTACTCTCTTCCTGTCCTCAGGCACAGCGATTGACCCCAAGCCCCACAGCAGGTCAGTGGCAAAGGGTGGATTTGAGCCCCAGCCCCAGCACCTCTTAGTCTTGAGAACCTGAGCAGGTTATGGCTCCTCTCTGTGCCTTGATTTCCCCACTGAGTTGCTGTGAGGATCTGATGAGATTAGGCCCTGCAAGCGTTCTGTAAACTGGGAAGTGCTGGGTGGTACCCCTTATTGTCAGTGTCACCACAGCAAGCCTAGAGAGACTCAGGTTTCCAGGCTGCAACTCCAGAAGCCCCAGGTGCTCAGAGAAGGTGGGGAGCCAGCAGATCTGGGCTATCAGGACAGCTTCCTGGAAGTGGTGGCCCTGGTCCTTGGGCCTGAGGAGAGTGGAGCCTAGACCTGCTCAGGCTGGCCTCTAGCTGTGAATCTTGTGCATCGCATGTGTGGGGCACACACACACACCCCCCCTCACGTACACACACAGGTGACTGTGGCCGCCTAGGCATTAGGGCTGGTCACTAGTTGCTGATACAGTGCAGCAAGTGACCCCTTCTGCCAGGATGGCCCAGGCCCAGTGACAGCCCCCTGGAGGCTGGGGTGCGGGAGTCATTGAGCAGGGCATGCTCACTGTCCCTGGGCATCTTGACCACCCTAGGTTTATGTAGTGTGATGGGAGGGAGTCCTCTGGGCTCTGGGTTGGGCCAGGATCACCAGAGCTCACTCCAGGGCCAGAGTGACTGATGGATGGAACTTGCTTCCCTCCTGGGAGTACCCCCTGGATCCTGGAGTAGGGTAGGGGCAGTGGGGTACAATTCACAGTGCCCCCCAGCTGGTTGGGCCCCTTTGGACAAGCTAGAGTAGAAGAGCTCCAGGGGCCAGGTTCTAGCCTCAGCTGACTGCCCGCTGCCCTGGGGTCACGAGATACTTTCCTCTCTGGGCCTCAGTGCCCGTATATAAAATGGAAGGAGTGGTCCCTCCTCTGGCTCCCTCCTTCACGAGAGGATTGAACATGGACATTCTAAACGTGCTGTGCCTCTTCATTACACTGATACGTGCTTTCATGCATCCACCAATTCACAAGTAGGTACTAAACACCTGCTACGGCCGGCCGGGCTCCATTCTAGGCATGGATGCTGACGTTTGTGAGCTCCGAGGGGAGCACCTCTGCCTTGTCCAGCAGCATCCAGACCAGAACAGAGGTCAGCTTAGCAGGTTGGTAGGAGCTGGTAACACCTCAAGCTTCCCAGAGCCTTTGGTGGCTGAGTAGAATTTCTGGCCCTGTGGTAAGTGGAGAAGATGGCTTCTGGCCGCGAGGCTATGAGAGCCCCCAGGATTATATCTTCTGCTCAGGCCCGCCCTGCCCCCTCCTCCTTGCCTCTCAGCCTGGGGGCTCTGGCCTGAGGCTGGCCTGGCCTTTCCCAGGGTGCCTGGCCCACAGCCCAGTGAGTCATCTTCCGCTCTAGAGGCAGGACACCCCATCCCACCCCGACAACACACACAAATGGAGCCCTCCCTCCTCCCCCCCATTTGTGCCTGGGTCCAAGGGAGGGAGGGAATAGGAGGGGCTGGAAACAGTCACTGGATAATTTCCGTTCCCACGATCCCTCACCCTAGCCTCCCAGCCTGCTGGAGAACTGGGTGGAGGCGAGGGAAGGGAGCCCCCTTTGCAGAGCACCTACTGTGCAGGAGGCGTTCACCCTCATTTTTCAAGTGAGGACACTGAGGCTGAAGGGAAAGGATGTCTGTAACAGCTAGAAGGTGGTGGTGCCGGGCCCAAACCATAGGGGCCCAATTCCCTGTGCAGTGTTCTATGCTGAGCCAGTTTTGGACATTTTGAATAAAAAATTTTCAGAGTTAGGAGGGGAGGGGTCTGGGAGCTGACCTCATCCACAGGTTCTGAGCCAGAGCTGGAACCACGGGCCAGACCACTGTTGTGGGCAGAAGGGTGCACAGGGGTGCTTGGGTGCGTTTCCTGGGACCTAGGGTTGCCAGATTTAGCAAATCCCACTCTAAAGCTTCATCAGATTCCCAGTGGTATCCCTCTGTCATTGTGTGGTTGTGTGGTCCCCCTGCCTGCCCCCCAATGAGGCAACCTGCCCCCTCAGACTCAGATGTGGAACCCAGAAGATCTGGGCTCCTGTTTCTCTGCCTATAAAATGGGGATGATGGTCCCATTAGGACTGACCCGCTTGGGCCCTGAAGATGAGTAAATTCAGAGCTTACTAGCTTTTTCACATCTGTTGGGGGTCTGTCTGTCCACCTACCCCCTCCCCCCCACCTCCTGCTTCCGGCCATAATCCATGATGTTAAGAAACTCTTCCTTCCCAGGCTGGAAGGTCTAGCTGTATCTTCTTGAAATTAAGGCACGGGGAGCGGGGGAAGGGCAGGGGCACAGAAGAAGAAAGGGAAAAAACCCATATGAAAAAAGACGAGTTAAATTCAAACCACATGTACCACAGCTCCTGCCATGCGGGCATTTGCTGCCACCTGTGGGCTTCTGGAGGAAGTGCAGCTCCTGGAGCCCCAACTTCCTCACTAAAGCCAGAAGGCTGGATCCAGGCATGAGTCCCGGCAGAGAAAGTTCAGGCAGTCCGTCCCCCATCTCTGGGCGTGACCTCACTTACCCACCTCCCTCAGGGAGCTGGTGGGGAACTTAGAGTCCACCTGCACCCTCATTTGTTTACAGAGGGGGAAACTGAATCCCAGAGTGGGGAGCAACTTGATTAAAGCCACAGAGCAAGTCAGTCAATCCACAGATATGTATTGTGCACCTGCTGTGTGTCAGGGACACAGCTGTGAACGTGAAGAGACTTGGTCTCTGCCTTTATTGACCTTACCGAGTAGGGGAGGTGGGGGTAGAGCAGACACAGAGACCTTCCTCCTATTTCCATCTCTCTATTTCTAGTCATCCGGGGGAGAGAATACAGCCTGCCACCGCCTAATTCAGGGTGCTCTGGGCTTGGCTGGACTCCTCATTTGTGTGCCATGTGACCCTGGTGAAGTCACTCAGGCCTCTCTGAGATGCTGATTACTTGGGGTCCACTCCGATTTGCTACCTCAGACTTCATACCCTCAGGCAAGTTGCTTCACTTCTTGGAGCCTTTGTTTCCTCATCTGTCAAATGGCGATGATAGTGAGACATAACTGAGAGAACTGGTGCGAGGATTAGATGAGATAAGACAAGAGAAACAGCACCTCACTAAACATGAGGTGGCAGTGAAACCTGGGGAGTGCACCCCATTCCCGGAGGCTGGGGGGGGCCAGAGTACAGTGGGTCAGGGTGTCTCTCCTGAGCTGAGAGGTGGCCAGCACCGTTCATCGGCTGGAAGTTGGGCCTGAGCCTGGCATAGGGAATGAGAGCTGCCACCTCGATCCTCCTTTTGACTATCAGGGAGTTTCTGGAAGGGATGGTGAGATTTTTCTATTGCTGCTGAGGTTGGGGTCCCAGTCGGACCCCTCTGGGCAAAAGATGAAATCTGTGCAGAAATCGTCCCTTGCCTCACTTCCCCGTCAGGACATTAAGGACCCTGGATAAGGATCTTAGCCCAGCTCTGCCGCTCACTGGCTCCGTGACCATGGGTTCTTCACCTCTCTGGGCCTCGGTTTCCTCGGCTAGGAAGTTCTCACTCGGAGTCTTTCATGCAGCCGCAGTCAGACGGTGGCTGGGCTGGAATGGCCTTGAAGGCATCCTCACTCACGGATCTGGCGGTTTGTGCTGGCATTTGGGTGGGCCCTCATCTGGGCTGTCAGCTGGAACACCCTACACATGCCTCCACACGTGGCCTGGGCTTCCTCACAACGCGGCGGCCGGGTTTCAAGAACGAGTGACCCAGGAGAGCAAGGTGGAAGCACATGGCATTTGTAAGGCCTAGCTTTGGATGTCACCTAGAATCCCCTCTGCTGTACTCTCAGGCAAGTTTCCATCCAGTTTTAAGGCGAGGGGACATAAACCTCATCACTCTTCTTGAAATTAAGAATTTCAAGAATGTCAGTACCTCACTGAAAGAAGAGCATGTGGCATGGAAAATATTGTCTTTGAAAACTGCAGCCTGCCACACCTGCCTGGTGTGAGGATGAGGATAAAATGAGACAGTGATGCCAAGTAGTTAGCTCATGCCTGATACATAGTGAGTGCTCAGTAAACCACAGCTATAGCGATTTTTGATTATTATTGAAGGGGCCCCTTCGCTTTCCACCTATGCCACAAAACCACATGGACCATCACCCACAGATGGGCTGTGCCATCACACGGCCACAGAACACCACTGACAGGGGCATGCACAGACGCAGGGATGAGCCCACACAGATGGGATGCACATCGTGTCACTCATAGTCCCACCTCCAGGTGCACACAGGCAGTGGCCCTGTGGCAGGAAGGTCCTGAGGCCCCTTAGGCTCTTGATCTGCCCTCCCCATTCCCAAAGCACATTGCCCAGAATTCCCCCCAGAACAGCCAGTCCTGAGGGAGACCTGTGGCTTGGACGCTGCTCTTGCAGCTGCTTGTGAGGCCTGGGAACTCTGTGGAGCCTTGAGAGGCTCCTCCTTCCAGAAGGGAGGGTCTGCAGGGAACAGGCCATGACGTGGGAAGGCAGGGGGAGGAGACGAATGATGGGAAGAAGAGGGAAGGGGTCTCAGACGGAAACAGAAGGAGACTGAGGCCCCAGGAGGGGAAATGTCTTGCTCAAGGTCCCATCACCGATAGGTAGCAGAGCCAGGACTTGAACCCGAGCTGTCTGGCTCCAGAGTCTGCCCTCTTAATCTCCATATCAAGAAGTCCCTCTTTTGGAACTTTCATCTCATTGATGAACCTGAGGACTGGAGGAGGGCAGCAGCCATCAGTGAAATGGACAGCCCATTAGGTTGGGAACAGCCAGTGCTAACTCCATGCCCAGGGACGTCGGTGGGGTTAGGCACGTCAGTCCGTCTGGGCCATTAGCCAGGGCTCAGTTCCCAGGAAAGAGGATTCTCCGTGATCCCAGCGTTGCCTGTGGGTGGCATTTTGTTTTCCACCAAAACTGTCTTGGGTCAGGAGAACCTGTTCATGTCACTGTCTCGGTACAGATGAGGCTGGAGAAAGGCAACTCAGGCAACCAGTTTGCGGGGGGCTGTGGGGGGTGGCAGAGGGCCCTCCCCCCAGCGGAGGTGGTGGGGTTAATAACATGGGCCCTGGACACAGCCACTGGGCTCCACCCCTTACTGGTTAGGTGACCTCCCTCAGCCTCAGTTACCTCGTTTGCAAAAGGGGAGAGTAACAGTAACAGAGCCCTTGATGCAGCGTGGCTGTGGGGATTAAAGGAGCCAGGGCTTGGAAAGCAATGCTGGGCTGCCAGGCACCTGAAAAGTGTTCAAACCGCATTAGTGATGGTGAGGATGCTGAGATTACGGAATTCCCCGGGTTCCAGTTAGGGCAGCTCTTGGGCCCAGACCCTCTCCTGGCAAATATCTATATAGAGCTGTACAGATGTGAAAGGCTGGGGACCCTCCCCACCCCGCAGGAGCCTGACGAGACCCGCTGCCCCAGACCCTGCCTTTCTCCCTCACAGCCTGCATTGCGCTGTCATTTCTTTTCAGTTCCTCCACAGACTGTCGTGCCCAGCAGGACACAGTTCTCTTTTCTTGCCTTTAAACCCAGCATAGTGCTTAGGACCTGGTAGGTCCTCAGTAAATATGATTTGAACTAATCAACAGCTGAATAAAAACTCCATAAACTGCTCATCCACTGAGCCATGTATCTGTGCATCCGTTCACATATTCATTTGTTGATTCACTGCTCTGTTCATCTGTCCATTTATTATTTATTCCTCTATCATCATTCCATCCTTTCAGCCTTCCATTTATTCAGCCATTACTCATTATCCATCCATATGTCCTTTCTCATCACTGGTCCCCCAGTTGGCCCAGCACCAGCTGCAGAGCCAGGTGGCCCCCAGTGGGCAGTGCCCAGATGCAGGAGGTCTTGGTGGGGCTCAGAGTGGGAGTGTGTCCAGAGCATTAGGCTTCCCTCAGTGAAGGGGACGTGATCAGCAGACTGGCTAGAGGTGGGGCGGGTTAGTTCTTCTCCAGGGCTGGCCGAAGAGTGATCCCACCAGCTGGGGGGCCCAGGCTGCCTCTCCTGGGGTGGGGTGGGGACCTTGAGGAACAGATGCCCTTTGCCCCTCCCTATCCCTCACCTTCCCCTGACTAAGGTGGGGGAGCTGCTTGGTGGGGGGAGGGTGGTAGGTGTGTGGCGGGTGTGGGGTATGGAGAGGAGTGCTGGGCAGGCCTTTACCAACCACTTCATACGCTTAACAAAAACTATTCTGAGCCAGACCCACTGCAAACAACTGCAGACACCCAAAAGGAAAAGAGGAAGCAGCATCTAACACGGGAGCTCAGAGGAGCAGCCACAGAGCCGGACCTGCACAGGGGAGCCCCCAGCACACGGGGTGCCCCAGCCCCCACCCCAGCTGACCTCACCCTGAGGCGCTCCGACCCCTGTGATATAAGGGTGTTCCTGGACACCCTGATCCAGCAGCTGTGTTCTCCTCTTCCTTCTCTCAGCTTCCTTTCATTTCCCCACCCCCACCAGCCCGTGTGTCACCATGGCAACAGGCTTGATCTAATTAGCTATCCTTAATGAAGGAGCAGCAGCAAGCAGTTCCTTTGGCACCAAGTCACGCCCCCTTCTTCAGGGCGGGGCCCTCTGGCGAACTCACCCTTCTGGGCATCCACATGCCTCTGGATCTCTTGACCTCAGGACTTTGTTCAAATTCTGCCTCCTCCAGGAAGCCCTCCCTGAATACCCCCTATCCCCCAGGCAGAGGTGACTCCCTCTGCTGAGCCCTGTGAGTGTTGTCTGGGAGCTCCGGGATGCCAGCCAGGGTGGATTCATCTCTGCAGAGCCTGGTCCTGCTGGAGCTAGTGAGGGAATGGATGTACCTCACTAACAAGCCCAAGCTATGCACCGCCTCCCAACTACTCAGACCAAATGAGGCCCCAGGTCATGTAGCTGGAGAGAGGGTCAGATGGGGGAGGAGGTGTCCTGAGAGAAAGCCAAATGTGGGTTCAGTAGCTACAGTGATCCAGCACTGGGCCAGGGGTGGGGCCCGCAGACCACCAGCCCTCTTGCTAGTGTGGGATTATCTTTGGGACCTGGTTATTTGGACTGGACCGCGGGGTGTGTCCAGCCTCCTTGCTCAAACCATCATTCAGTCAGCTGGTATGGCTATTTCAAACCCTCCCCCCACACGTCCAGCCCTGAGAGCAGGAGCAGGCCCCACCCCAGGAAAGCCCACAGTCCATCCCATTGGGAGGGTAAGAGGTAGATGGACTCACTGGATTTCTTTTTCCAAACTGGATGCAGGAGAGGGCTTGGGGCCCTCCTGGAGGACCCTCACTTCCGCTTCCCAGGGGCAGAAGGGGCTGGACAAGGACCTGTTGCCTGGGACTGGATGTGGTGGCCAGGCAGGGTCTAGGCCTGGAAGGCTCCGTGCTGCCAGCGTGCAGATTGCTGGGCCCCACCCCAGTGTTTCAGCTCATTGTGGGGCAGGGGGTTGCTGAGAATGTGCATTTCTAACACATTCCCAAGAGGCACTGATGCTCTTGGTCCAGGGACCACACTCTGTGAGCCACTGCTGCAGAGGAACCAGAAGGGGCGTTCTCGCGGAGCACGCCCTCACACCTCCATTCATGCTTTCATTCAGCAAACTGACTCAACAGTACTCTGGGCCAGGCCCTCGGGGGACCCAGGGGAGACAGACGGGTTCACCGATTATTCTCTCATGCAGCACAAACTTAGTGAGTACCTATTGGGCATCAGGCCCTGCCCCCTAGGGCAGCCTCCGGCGGCATCTCTGCCTCCTGTCTGTGTTGAGCTCACTGCCTGGGGACCTGCTGCCAGGTGGGGGTCACACCAGTTTTCTCTTGCTGCTCTCCTGGAATTCTCTGTGCCTGTTTTCATTATTGGCTGCTTGGGGATTGTCTGTTGGGGAGTTAAAATTTTAATGTTGGATATTTCGGACTCTCTGAGGAGGCCAGTGTTCCTGCCCTCTCAGGAGAGGATGAGGAATAATTAAGGCTCTTGGGTGGGGGTGGAGGGTGGGGGTGTGGACTCACCTGCTTAAGGGCTGAACAGGGGAAGGGAGGCAGTCGGGCAGAGCAGGGCAGGAGCTGCAAGGCCAGCAGGAGGGGTTGGTCCTCTGCCATGGGGCTGCCAGGGAGAGTTCGGGAGCAGGGAACTGCCCGGGTCAGTTCGCCTCTCGGCGGTGACTGCTTGGCATGTGGGGAGAAGGGAGGAGGACGAGTTACTGGGGGGTTGTTTATTAGCTAGCATCTATGTGCAGAGTGCTGTGGCTTACAAAAGGGACACGGACTCTGCCCTCAGGGAACCCACAGTCTCCTGGGAGGAGATGGGCATCGATCTAGCCATTGTTCAAATGTTTAATTACAAACTGTGATACCTGGTTAAGAGAAACCGAGAATCTTTGAGAGCACAGAGCAGGTGCATCTGACCTAATCTGAGGATCAGGGAGGGCTTCCTGGAGGAGGTGATGTTTGCACTAAGACTAGTCTTAAAGGAAAAGAAAGCACTCCTAGGAGAGAGAAAAGGCATGGGCCAACGCCAAGGCAGGAGAGAGCCTGGTCTGCTTCTAGGAGTTAAAACAGAAGTGGTTGGGGCGTATCAAGCAAGGAGGAGAGAGGGGTGGATGGCCGGGACTGGCTTGGGTGATGGGAATCGGGAGGTCTCCACTTACAGGAAACCCAGGGGAAAGCAGGCTTAGGGGAGGGAGTCAGTTGGGGGTTTGGTGAGTGTGGAAGCCAGTAGCATGAACAGCCAGGGCCCAGGCACAGCAGAGGGGCCCCCAGTCAGCTGCAGGGTGCAGCAGAGGCCCCTGGTGGAGGGTGGGAGCTGGTTCCTCCTGATCAAGAGGGTCTGGGATAGGTTCTGGCATCACCTGGGATTTGAGGACCAGGTCCTGAAGATGCCGCGTGGAAACGTCCTGCAGCGCCGGCTGGTGGGGTGTGTGTGTAAATGCCGGAGCCCCTCCCCATGGGCGTGGTGGGGTGGGGTGGAGACGGATAGGACTGGAACCCTCTAGGACAGTCTCAAGTACAGGACACAGGTCAACTGGGTGGGGTGGGAATAGAGATGACTCAGGGTGGGCCCTTTCCCTGGTAGCCCCCTCCATCAGGCCCAAGTGATCTGCCACCCAGACCGGAGGACAGTGTCAGTTTCCAGGGGTGTGCGTGTGCGTGCGACCATCCCTAAATCTGTGTGCCTGTTTGTGCCCTGTTGTAGTTGTGTGAACACGGGAACACGTGTCGCTGTGTGCAGCACTGGGGCGGGTTCATGTGTGTCGGGGTTCAGATCTGTATGCGACCATGTTGGTGTGCGCGCACCTGGCTCTGACCCACGCGTGTATATGAGCAAGGCCGGGGGCAGGTTTCCATGTATACGGGCCTTTTCTGTCTAAGTATGTGCATGCCCCTGTGTGTGCCTCCGTGGATACAGGTGTGGAAAAAAGTGCGTGTCGCCGAGTGCACTTGCCTTTGTCCCCGGTGTGTGCCAACTTGTGTCCTCAGAGGGGGCTGGGTTCGGGAACGGACGCCGCTGCGGGAGGAGAGGCGGGGCGCGGTCTGGCCACCGTGCGGGCGAGGGGGATGTGGGGCCGCGCGGGGTAGGGGGGTGCGCGCGGAGGGGGCTGGCGCGAGGGCGGGGACTCCCCTGTCCTCCCCCCGCCCCCGCCCGCCCGGTCCGCTGTGCGCACTCGCTGAGCGGAGGCGGCAACAGCGCCGCAGCCGGCCGGGCTGTCGCCGTCAGATCGACGCTGACTGACACCGCGACCGCCGCCGCAGCCAGGCTGAGCCCCTGGAGGGAGCGACGGTGGGAGGGAGGGGGCCTGCCAACCCCCGCCGCCCCGGCGCCCCCGCCCCGGCGGCGGGCCGGCCGCATGCTGCAGATGGTGAAGACCCTGGCCCAGTTCACCATCGCGCTGGAAGACATGCGCGATCTGGGACCGGCCGCCGCCTCCGGGGAGCCCACCCGGGGCAGTGGCGCTGACGCTGAGGAGCCCGGGGAGGCCCAGGTACAGGGAGGGGGAGGGGCTGCCAGGAACCTGGGCCTAGAACTCAGCACCCGCCCCGCACCCCGGACTGGGGGAGGCGTGGACAGATGCTGGGATGCAGGACCGGGACCCCGGGTCAGGCACACCAGCAGCCTGGCCGCGGGGCTGGGGGCTCAGTGACCAGTGATGGGGGATTGAAGGTGTGTGAGGAGCCCAGGCAGGAGTGGTGTGGCTGGCAGGGCACGGAGGTTTGGTGCCACCAGGATGCAAGCTTGGGATGGCAGGAGGGCTGGCAAGCTCAGCCGGGGTGGGAGGCCTCCACGCTGATACCCTGGAGGGCGGCGGGGGTTGGCAGGCCCCCTCCCTCCCACCGTCGCTCCCTCCAGGGGCTCAGCCTGGCTGCGGCGGCGGTCGCGGTGTCAGTCAGCGTCGATCTGACGGCGACAGCCCGGCCACGCTGATACCCTGCCTTGGCAAGGCCTAGTGGCACTTAGCACATGATATGGGTCACTGTGGAGGCAAAGGCTGTCACCGGGGGTCTCATGGGTCCACAGGCTCAGGAAGGGCAGGTTTTCCAGGCTGTCCTTGGGCCTGAGGCGGTCCCCAGGTATGTATGTGCTGGGGGGGTAGGAGCTAGCCACTTTTACCTCCCCCCTTGCCATTCTCTCCCTGCCACTGGACCTGCTGGGCCTTGGGGGTGTCATGCTGTGGTGGCAACAGTGGCGTCCCCATTCCTGGCTCAGTGTGCGTTCCCCTGCAGGGGAGGGGGAGAGTCTCAGGGGCTGTTTCCAGGCCTTTGTGCGCCTCTCTGGGCCTGGGCTCTGATTGTTCCGCTCTCCTGGGCTCCGGCGCCTCCCTCCACCTCCTCAAGTCTCTGGGCTGAAGGCCCTGGTTCTCAGCTGGGGAACTGGGCTGCATTTTTTGTCTCTTTGCAAGAGTCTGGCTTTTATGGCTGCTCTCTGTGTACGGCGTCTCTGTCTCCATGCCATGTATATAGGGGTCTCAGGCTTGGAGTCATGATGTCCCACTCATACTGGTAGGAGAGGCCCCTCTGCCTAGTTGCTGTGTCCCTTTGGCCCCCTCCCGCTTCAGTGCCCCATGCAGTGAAGGTCTGGGATGGGGCTGTTGAGGGGTGAGGGGCTCTGGGGGGAGGCTGGGTCTGTAGGGCTGTCCTGCCTGTAACAGGTGGGCCTGCTGATCTGGATGACAGCTGCATTGCCCGCCTCCTGCTTCCCCTGGGCCCCCCACCCCCACATACTCTCACACCCGTGGCTGGAAACGTGCAGAAGGGCGCTTCATGCAGTGACAAGGAGCTGGCCTTGTTTTCCCTGCCTCTACCTGACAGCTGAGTGACAGCCCACTCTGCTTTTAAGCAGGGGAGAGGCTGGGAAAGGCGGGTTTTGCAAGTCAGCCTCCCTGCGTGAGTTACCCGAGCCCTCCGCCCCATCAGGCCCAGCACCAGCCCTGCCCCCCTCAGGAGGCCTCCCTGCCGGTGATCCTCACTGCTGGGCCTGGCCAGGCTGGGCCCGGGGCGTGTGGCTGTGCTGCCTAGGGCTGGGCCCAGCCTGGTCCTACTCTCGGGGAGCTCCCTGTGCCACAGGGAGACCAACGTAGATAACAGCCTCGCTGAGGTTCGGGAAGAATGGACATTAAAGACCCAGCTGCTCTGCTCCCCATCTCCTTGCTTTCACAGTACCGGGAGGGAGGAATTGTTCGTTCCATTTCGTAGAGGAGAATGTGGAAACTCAGGGCGGTTAGGTGATCCCCAAAATCACACAGCTGGTGAGGGCTGAGCCGGGGACCCTGAGGCCCACAGCTCGCCGGTCAGTCTGGAAGAGAACTCCAGATGCTTGGGCCCTAAGACCTCAGCAGGAGGTGGCTGAAGAGACTCTGGTCCTCACTCTGCCGGTCACTGGCTGTGTGATCTTGGGCAAGTCAAGCCACCTCTCTGATTTGACTTCCTCACCTGTAAAGTGGAGGTGACAATGCTTATGTCCCAGAGCTGTGAGTGTGAGGCTGAAATGAGGCCATGTCTGTGAAGTGCTGGGACATCCCTGGGGGACAAGGGGAGGACTGGGCATCTGGGCCTTTCCTTGGGAGGCCCTTCTGCCCTTGATGCTCTCCCAACCTCTCTGTCTTGGGTGGGCCCAGCCTGCGCTACCTCCTACTGGCAGCTCCCCTGGTTTTTTAAAGGCCTCAGAAGCACTGAGGAGAGATGGTCTGGCTGTAGCTGGGGGCTCTGAGGCAGGGCCAGTGCCTTTCATCTGTCAGAGCTCAGGGCTGGCGGGGGTGGGGCAAGCCAGCCTCTTCCCCTCCCCCAGGGGGTGTCATTCATACCTCTCCACTCTGAGTTCCTGGCATAAGAGCCCACTTTTCTGAGTGTGCCTTGTTGTAGGACAGGTTTGGGGACAGCCCTGAGCCCTGAGTCCCTGGGTCAGAGGGACGGGGACCTGAGTGAGCATACCACGAGCAGAGGGGTGAGCAGTGGGCGGGACAGACTCAGGGCTCAGTCCACTTGGCAGACGTAGACCCTGGGCACAGCAGTGACCAGGGCAGCTCCACTGGCTGAGTCTCTATCCTGAGGAGCTCCTAGGGGTGGGGACCAGAGGGACGCTACAGACATGGACACCCACCCTGGCATTGCCATCTGCACAGAGTGTCCACTTGGACCAGGACCAGGATGGCTGGAGTCCGAGAGACGGTCCAGACAGATGCTCTGGCCAAGTTGAGGCCTGGGAGGGAGATTGGAGAGGGGAGAATAAGCCCCAGAGATCTGGGGCCCGGAGGAGTTAGGGCCCTTGCTCAGGACCACTCCAGGGGCTTGGAGGAGACCTGGAGTGGAGTCCCTGCCCAGGAAGGGAAGCTATTGGAGCTGGTGCCATCTGGGAAGGCTTCCTGGAGGAAGAGTGGGCTAGAGGCATAGGAACTGGTGGCTAAGGGCAGTATGTAAGCTGAGTCCCAGGGAATTGAACACAGAGGGTGCACATCCAGGCTGGCTTCCAGCAAAGCCTTCCCACAGAACAGAGGCTGCCCGGTCAGGGATGTGCTTCCTGTCCCTGGGGTGTGGGGTGCAGAGTCTGGGCGACCCCTTAGAGACTCTATAATGCAGATCATCAGATCCTCAGGATCGAGGGATCAGTGCCTGGGTCCCCTTTTCCCCATTCTTAAAATGAGAAGAATAATAGTATCTGCCTCACAGGGTGGTCAGAGGATGCAATAGTATATAATGCTCACAACAGCACCTGGCGCACAGTAGGGCTCAGTTACCCTTTCTCAATGAGAGAACTGGGATCCAGCCTTGTCTGAGAATATCTGAACCCTGCCCCTGTCCAGCTGTGTGACCTTGGGCACTGACTTCACCTCTCTGGGTGAAGCAGGAAGTGATAGCTTCTACTCTCAGGGCTAGTGTGAAGCCCAACAAGGTGGAGTCTGACCCCAGAACGCTGAGCCTGAAGTTAGGATTTTCAGATTAGGCAGCTGGAGTCAGGGATGGCCTGGAGCATCGTCCTTTGCAAATGTGAGAGGTTATTGATTCTTCTGAGTCCTTTTCAGGAGCCTACCAGGAGCCAAGAAGTAAACAAGGGCTCTCCAGATCTGCCAACAGCCATGGGGGTGGTGGTGGAGGAGCGAGGGGCACACTCAAGGGCGGGCATTTGAGATGCAGGGGGAGCACGTGAGCTGATACCTGGCAGCGTGGATGTCCAGGGTGCTTTGGGGGAACAGCCAGCAGCCCCAGGTCGTGGGAGGGCAGGCCTTGAAGGCCAGGGAGAGGGTGTGGATGGACTCTCTGGGCCCCTGTGACTGTAGGCGGCAGGGTCTGAGGGGAACAAGGCACTGCTCACCTCTGCCTTCTCTCCCCCCAAGGACATGCGGAAGCACGTGACCATGACCTTGCTGGACACGGAGCAGTCATATGTGGAGTCGCTGCGCACCCTGATGCAGGTGAGGCTCCCAGATGGCCCGGGCCCCTGAGAGTAGCCATTCTGAGTTTAAAGGCTGTCAGACATGTGGAAACAAATGCATTTCATGGACAGGGGACTAAGGCCAGAGAGGGGAGAGGAGTGACTCTGGGACACACCGCCCCTCCATAGAGAACCCCCCAGGTGACTGCCCCAGAGGAGGAAGGGCCCTCCAGGGCAGGAGAGAATGAGGAGGGACCTTAACGAGGCCAGACCAGGCCACCCCTGCGCAACTGCCCCTCCCTCCACTGTCCTTCCACCTCCCCCTGGCAGCCCTGGGTCTGACCTTAGATCCGTGACGCCCCTCTGGGATAGCCTCTCCGTTTCATTCATTGACTGGGAAAATGTTTGTGGGATGGAATTAAACGTTGAGCCCCTGCTGCATCCAGGCCTTGAACCAGGGGCAGGAAACACGGGGATGAATAAGAGAGATGACCCCCTGCCACAGGAGCCCTCAGTCCTGTCGGGGACATAGTTGAGCATGTGAGCACTCTTGAAGCATCGAGGGGGCGCCTGTGAGGCGTGGAGTCAGGCAATTTTCCCTGGAGGAGGTGTGGCTTCCTCCTGACCTGTCTTCTCAGCCTCCAGAATAGTATGTGCAAAGTGCTGTAAGAAGAGGCCTGGCACATTCGGAGGTCCATGTGACCAGCATGGAGTGCAAGGGGTTGGTCTTATAGTGACGCTGAGGAAGCCAGCAGGGGCCACAGTGGAGGGGCCTTGATACCAGGGGGAGGGTTTGGACTCTCTCGATGGCCCTGGAGAGTCAGCGAAAGGCTTTGAGCAGGGACGGTGTGTCGCCTGCCTCACACTTTACAACATCTGTTTGACTGCTAGGAAGGTGGGTAGCAGAAGAGGAGACCAAGGCCACTGAGGTCGGGTGAGAGGAGAAGGCAGGACCAGGGCGGAGGCTGCAGGGAAGGAGGGTTGGGGACAGACATTAGGAGGTGGACTGGTCAGGCCAGGCATGATGACTGGTTGGCTGTCAGGGGCAAAGTGGGGAAGCCTAGGATGATCCTGGGCTCCTGGCCTGGGTGCCCGAGGCATTAGAGGAGCCCCACCTGGGAAAGGTGGGGTGAGACGGTGAGTTCCGGTTCAGATGTGTGGGTCTGGGAAAGCCCAGGATCTGGGATGCACATGGGCTCTAGGGCCCAGGATGGAGAGCATGGACCTGAGCTGAAGTGGGGCCTGGCAGTCGCGGTTAAGGACGGGTTTGCTCAAGCCACCTGGGCAGAGTGAGAGCCAAGGGGAGAAGGCAGAGCCCTGGAAACATTCAGAGCATTCGTTCATTCACTCCACAAATCTGCAACGAGCACCTTCTGCGTGCCAGGCCTGTTCTCCGTGGGGTTCAGCAGCGAGCGTGAGTGATGAGGCCGTGTCTCCTGGAACTCACAGTCTGTGGCACAGACTGACGATAGCTCGTCACACAGACCTTATGTGAGGCCAAAGGTGATGCAAAAGGGCACAGAGAACACATACTTAAAACAGAATGTTGTTCATTCTTGAAAAGGAAGGAGATTCTGACACACGCTACAACATGGATGAACCTTGAGGATGCTATGCGAAGAGAAATAAGCCAGTCACAAAGGACAAATGCTGTATGAGTCCACTTTTGTGAGGAACCTAGAGCAGTGAAATTCATAGAGACGGGAAGTAGAGTGGGGCTGCCAGGGGCTGGGGGAGGGCGAAACGGGGAGTTTGTGTTTAATGGGGACAGAGTTTCACTCGGGGAAGTTGAAAAAGTTCTGGAGAAGGATGGAAGTACAACGTGAACATGCTTAATGTGATTATACTGAGCTTTACACTTAAAAATGATTAAATTGGCAAATTTTATGGTATATATATATATTTTACCACAAAAAATACACTGCTTTTATATATTTAAAGAAAGTGTGCAGAGAGATGAGGACACAGAATGGGGGCCTGCTCTGGTGAGGGGTCGGGGAGGGCGTCTCTGAAGTTGGGGTGTTTCGCTGAGACCTGAAGGGTAGGTAGGAGCTGAGCAGCGAGCAGGCTCCGAGGGACTCGTTCCAGGCAGAGGGCACGGCGGGGACGAAGGCTGGGAGGCGGGAGGGAACCGAGGGCAGTTAGGGTGGAGAGGCGGCCAGTGTGGCTGCTGGGCACGGAGCTGCCTTTATTGTGAGCACAAGGAAGGCATAGGAGGGACACAGCTGAAATTCTATCTTCAGGAGATGCCCCTGGCTGCCAGGCAGGAGGCATAGACGTGCAGGGGTGTGGGGGGGGTCCTTTGTTGTCCCCTAGGTGGGAGTCGAAGGCATTGGGATCGGAAAGTCTAGGGTTTGAGCCACTTGCCTCCCTGCTGGGTGATGCTAGCCTAACCACCTCACTTCTCGGAGCCGCGGTGTTTTTGTCCGCAGTGTAGCTCATCACACCCATCTCCAGAGTGAAGATGAAAAGGTGGTGAGGCTGCCCATGCGTGGGTCCCAGGCGGAGGCCGGCGCAGGGCTACACACATGGAGGCTTTGCAGGACCTGCAGTGGGACAGCTAAGGGAGGATGGTGCTGAGGAAGCCAAACTGAGACTATTGGGTGGGGAGGGGTGGAGGCGGGCAGGAGGGTGTCAGCTGAGCCCAAGGACTGTCAGCCCTGGTGTGTCGAGAGAAGCGAGGTTCAGCCCAGGGGTCAGGAGCACGGCTCTGGAGCCAGGCCGCCGGTGTTCAAAGTTGGCTCTACCTCTCGATCAGCTGTGTGACCTGGAGCAAGTTACATAACCAGTCTCTGCTTCACTGTCCTCCTCTGGAGGGTGGGAATGGTAATAGTACCTGTTTTGAGTGCAGCTTCCAAGAGAGGTGCGTGTAGGATTCAGCGTACCGCCTGGCGGCTCTGCATGCGTGCTTGTATGTGCGTCTGTAAAATCACATTTACTCTTTGCCTTAACCTTGTGAGGTAGATCTTGTAATCTCGCTCTTTAGGTGAGGAAATGAAGGCTCAGAGAGGTTAAGAAACCTGCCCAGGGTCATCCGTCTATTAAGTGGTGTCCTGGCCCATTCGGGCTGCTATAACAAAAATGCCGTAGACTGGGTGCCTTAAACAAACAGAAGTTTATTTCTCATAGTCGGAGGCTGCAAAGCCCAAAATCAAGGCCCTGGCAGATGTGCTGTCTGGTGAGGCCCCACCTCCTGGTTCGTAGGCAGCTGTCTTCTCTCTGTTTCCTCACATGGCAGAAGAGCCGAGGAAGGTCTCTGGGACCTCTTCAGTAAAGGCACAAATCCCGCTCCCGAAGGCTCCACCCTCATGACCTATTCACCTCCCAAACGCCCCACCTCCAAATAACACCACAGTGGGGACTAGATTTCAGCATGTGAATTTTGGGAGCACACCAACATTCCGTCTGTAGCAAGTGCTAATACTAAGAGCTGGCATTTATTGAGTGCTTAATATGTGCGCTTTACACAAATTAATTTGTGTACACCTCACTATAACCCCCATTTTACAGATGAATAAACTGAGACGGAGAAGTGAAGCAACTTGTTCAGGTCACCAAGCTAGGAAGTGCCGTAGCCTGGGTTGAGTCCCTGTCAGCCTGACTCTAGGGTGCTCCCTCTCATCCCCTAGTCTACACTGCCTCAAGCACAGGTGGTGTTCCAACTGAGATTGGACTCCACCGCCCTGGTGTTCCTTGCAGTGACCGCTGCCACCCACATTGGTACTGTTTCTGCAGGCCAGGAGTTTAAAACGAAGGAAGAAGTTAAATATCAAGGTTAACAGCCAGAAGGAGGTGGGATTTGAACCCAGGTCCTCAGTGTCACCCTCACCCTTCCTTTGAGTCCTTCTTCAGCCCCCAGATTCCCTCACTTACTGCCTCCTAACATCCTGTATAATAATTTCGTTATCCACGGCGCCTCTTTTCTGCCACCCTCCACTGAAACGTCACCTCCACGCACAGGACTTTTGTCGGCCCATAGCAGCCCGTGCTAAAAGGCAGACACGCAGTAGTTGCTCAGTGAGTGTGTGGCAAGTGGACGCGGGTTCTGTGTCAGGTTCTCAGCTGCTGTTTGCTCCTCCCTCCCGCTGTGTGCCTGCTCCTGGGTGGGGCGCAGGGCCCACGTGAGCCCATCAGCTCCTGCTGCTTGCTGGGTAGCAGAGCCTGGCCCGGATGAGGCGCTGGCGGACCAGCCTGGCCGTGAGAGGAGGCGCCCTGCCTGTCTCCTCACCGTCACCCTCTGGCCTTTCCAGAATTACCATCCAGGCGAGAGGATTCTGTTGAGCTTTACTTTGTCAAGCTTGTTTTACAAAACAAATCAAATTTTGAAATGTTTAATATAAATGTTACCCCATTGCTTATACTTTTTCAAACAGCCTTCTTTCTTTGGCCTGTGGTTATAGTTTGGGCCCGTAGAGGGTGCCATCTCCATGAGGGCGCCAGCTGCTGAGCTGGGCTGTTCCTGCTCAGGAAACACCACTGAATGCAGATTTGAGGTGAAAATTAGGAATTTTAGTCACAGACTGACCAGCAGATCTGAAAACTGTTAAAACAATGTTCAGATAGTGTCACTAAAAGCCTCCACTAACATCCCATAAGGCTTCCCATGCCCCTCTCTGTTTTATTTTCCCCACAGCCATTATCACCTTTTGACTCACCGTGCGAATCCCACATGTAATTGATTCTAAGGCACGTTCTTCACTTTTAACGTCTCTGAAATGAAGGTTGATCCTATAACTGAATGCATATCATCGTTTAATTGGCAGCACATTTTTTTCTTAAAGATAAGTGTAAATAATGATACATCTTAGATTTGATGAAATTTGGTTTATTTTTTCTTCCTTTATTTTATTTGTGTGTTTCGTTTGACTAGGTTGTAAGCTCTGTCAGGTCAGGGATTTTGGTTTTTCTTGTTCACAGCTGTCTCCTGGTTCTTGAACAATGCCTGGCACATAGTGAGTGTTCGAGAAAATATTTGCTGAATTGGGGGTGGGGTCTTCCAGGGAGCCCAGTCTTTTTGCTGTTCTCACTCGAAGCTCTGTTCATGCATCCAACAAACCTTTGCTGAGCCCCCTCCCTCCCATCTTGTGCAGGCCCTGGGCTGTGCAGTGAGGGGCGTGGGGATAGGTCTTCTCATCTCCCTCCTAGAGCTCCAAGTCTGAGGAGGGAGATCCAGGAGGCAGGGCCACTGCGCTGCAGGCCCGGGTGACTTCGTGTGTACCTATGCCAGTGGGTTGGGGTGCTGTCTCTCTGAGGGCCTGCACTGACCCCGTGGGTCCCCCAGGGCTACATGCAGCCGCTGAAGCAGCCGGAGAACTCCTTGCTGTGTGACCCGTCGCTGGTGGACGAGATTTTCGACCAGATCCCGGAGCTCCTGGAGCACCACGAGCAGTTCCTGGAGCAGGTGCGGCACTGCGTGCAGACCTGGCATGCCCAGCAGAAGGTGGGAGACCTGCTCGTCCAGTCGGTGAGTGGCCATGCTGCCCACTGCTGCAGCCCCTGCAAGCTCCGGCCCCTCCTGGAAGGGGCTGGATGCTGCCATGGACTTCCCCACCCCACCCCACCTGGACACTGACTCTGATCCCCGATCTGACCCCAGAACTTGACTAGACACACACTGACCCCAGCCACTGAGTTGACCTGAACCTAGACACTGCCCAAGCCCAGAGTTTGGCTGGACTCTGGCGTGGACCCCAACCCTAACCAGACACTGACTCTGATCCTGGACCCAGCCCCAGGTGCTGGCACTGACCTGACCCTAGTCCTGAGCTGACCCTGATGCTGACCCAGACCGCAAATGGATGCTGGTACTGACCTCAACCCCTGCCTTAACTTGAATCTCAGCAGTTGCCCTGATCCTGACCCTAGACTTGGGCTTGTTGTTGACGCTGGCCTCATCTTGACCATCTCTTTTCTCCACCAGGCATTTTAGTCGTAGCTAACTATTTGTTACTTATTATGTGCTAGGCATTATTCTAAAAATAGTAGTACCCCCTTATCCACTGGGGATATGTTCCAAGACCCCCAGCGGGTGCCTGAAACCACAGAGAGTACTGAACCCTATGCAGGCATACCTCGGAGCTTTTGCGGGTTGGGTTCCAGACCACTGCAATAAAGCAAATATGTACATACCTTAATTAAAAAATACTTTATTGTTAAAAAATGCTAACCATCCTCTGAGCCTTCAGCGAGTTGTAATCTTTTTGCTGGTGGAGAGTCTCATGTCGATGTTGATGGCTGCTGACTGATCAGGGCGGTGGTTGCTGGGGTGGGAGGGCCTGTGGCAATTTCTTAAATTAAGACAACAGTGAAGTTTGCCGCATTGGTTGACTCTTCCTTTTACGATCGATTTCTCTGCATGTGATGCTGTTTGATAGCATTTTACCTGTCGTGGAAATTCTTTCAAAATTGGAGTCAGTCGTCTCAAACCCTGCCAGTGCTTTATCAACTGAGCTGAGGTAATATGCTAAATCCTTGTTGTCATTTCAACAGTCTTCACAGCGTCTTCACCAGGAATAGGTTCCATCTCAAGGAACCACTTTCTTTGTTCATCCATAAGAAGCAACTCCTCACCTGTTGAAGTTTTATCATGACATTTGCAGCAGTTCAGTCACGTCTTCAGGCTCCACTTCTAATTCTAGTTCTCTTGCTGTTTCCACCACATCTGCGGTTACTTCCTCCACTGAGGTCGCGAACCCTCAGTCATCCAGGAGAGCTGGAATCAGCTTCTTCCAAACTCCTGCTAATGCTGTATTTTGACCTCTTCCTGTGAATCACGAATATTCTTCATGGCATCTAGACTAGTGAATCCTTTCCAGAAGGTTTTCAGTTTACTTTGCCCATATCCACCAGAGGAATCACTATCTATGGCAGCTATAGCCTTACAAAATGTATTTCTTAAATAATACGTCTTGAAAGTTGAGTTTACTCCTTGATCCATGGGCTAAAGAATGGATATTGTGTTAGTAGGCATGAAAACAACATTAATCTCAGGTATATCTCCATCAGAGCTCTTGGGTGACCAGGTGCTTTGTCAATGAGCAGTAATATATATATATATATACACACACACATATATAAATATATATATACACATAATTTTTTTTTTGAGGAAGATTCATCCTGAGCTAACATCCGCTCTCAAGCTTCCTTTTTTTTTTGTACGTGACCCACCCCCACAGCATGGCCACTGACAGATGAGTGGTGTAGGTCCCTGCCTGGGAACTGAACCTGGGCTGCCAAAGCAGAGTGCACTGAACTTAACAACTAGGCCACCAGGGCTCGCCCTGAGCAGTAATATTTCGAATGGAATCTTTTTTTCTGAGCAGTAGGTCTTAACAGTGGGCTAATATTCAGTAAACCATGTTGTAAAAAGATGTGCTGTCATCCAGGCTTTGTTGTTCCAATTATAGAGCACAGGCAGAGTAGGTTTAGCGTAATTCTTAAGGGCCCTAGGATTTTCAGAATGTTGTATGAGCACTGGCTTCAACTTAAGGTCACCAGCTATGTTAGCCCCTAACAAGAGAGTCAGCCTGTCCTTTGCAGCTTTGAAGCCAGGCATTAACTTCTCTCTAGCTTGAAAGTCCTAGATGGCATCTTCAGTAGAAGGCTGTTTCCATCTATGCTGAGAATCCATTGTTTAGTGTAGCCGCCTTCACTGATGATCTTAGCTAGATCTTCTGGATAACCTGCTGCAGCTTCTACATCAGCGCTTGCTGCTTCACTTTGCACTTTTATGTTATGGAGACGGCTTCTTTCCTCGAACCTCAGGAACCAACCTCTGTTAGCTTCAAACTTTTCTCCTCCAGCTTCCTCTCCTCTCTCAGCCTTCGTAGAACTGAAGAGAGTTAGGGCCTTGATAAAGTTCGCTATCTGATATGGGCGCTGTTTGTGGTGCCCCAAAACACTTACAGTAGTAACATCAAAGATCACTGATCACAGATCACGGTACAAATGTAATAATAATGAAAAGGTTTGAAATACTGTGAGAATTTCCAAAATGTGACACAGAGACACGAAGTGAGCAAATGCTATTGGAAAAATGGTGCCAATAGACTTACTTGACGCAGGGTTGCTACAAACCTTCAATTTGTAAAAAATAAAATATCTACAATGCACAGTAAAATGAAGCGCAGTAAAATGAGGTATGCCTGTATATACTATGTTTTTCCTATAATACATCCCTCTAATAAAGATTAATTTATGAATAAGGCACAGTAAGACATTAACAACAGTAACTATAATAAAGTTGGTTTGGGGCCATTATTAAATATTGAACACAAGCACTGTGATACCCCAACAGTCGATCTGATAACTGAGATGGCTACTGAGTGACCAATGGGCAGGTAGCATGTACAGCGTAGATATGCTGGACAAAGGGACATGTCTAGGACATGGCTGGATGGAGCAGAATGTTGCGAGATTTCATCACGCTAATCAGAATGGCTCACAATTTAAAACTTATGATTGTTTATTTCTGGAATTTTCCACTTAATATTTTCGGACCATGGTTGACCTTGGGTAACTGAAAACAGAGAAAGTGAAACTGAGGATAAGAGGGGACTACTGTACACTGTGTATATCAGCAACTCCAAGGAGGAAGGTGCGATTATTCCCGAGTTTGAAGTTGATAGCTCTGCTGCGTGGAGAGATGAAGTACCTTGATCAAAGTCACGGTTGGTGAGTGGTGGAGGATTCAACCCCGAGAAACTGGTTCCACTGCCCACGCTCTCCCCCACCCCGTACTCCCTTTCACTATAGGTGAGACCTCTACCTGGGAGTTTTTCAAGACCCTACGATAGTGATTGGGACCTTAGAAAAAGTGTTGGCTTCCAAATTTTTTAAAAAACTGCAAAAGTAAAACTAATAAACATTTAATTAAATGTCTGTCAAACATAACATGACATTTCTTTAATTGTTAAATTTAGTCTTCATTTACATAATTTAATTACACTTGAAAAAATTTCAGTTACATTTTATTTTGCCAGAATTCCCAAAAATGCATGACGATGACTGATAAATCATAGCCAAATGCAAACTAAATGGTTACTCAGAGCCAAATAATTTCAAAAGCAAAACTGTAAAACTTCTTCCAAAAATTTTACTAGCAAAAGAAAATCTTATCTATTTTTATGGGATGTGGGTGTGTTTTCACGTGTTTGTGATGTTGTGGGGTGGGCCTTGGGCCTAAGAAGGTCTTTGAAGGTCCCTACTGACCTGGAAACTGATATGACAAGAGCTTTGGCCTGGTGGTGACGGGACTCCAGCCTGAGTGCTGACATCTGCAGCCTGTCATCACCCTCTGTGTCACTAGGCTCCTGCCCCTGCCAGGAACTTGAGGCTGACCCTAGACTGCAGCAGAAGCCCTGGCCCCCGGGAGGGGTCAGCATAGGGTGCTCTGTCCCAGAATCTGGGCAGTTGAGTGGCAGTTTTTTTCCTCCCCAAGCTGCTTCAGCCTCTGGCCTGTGGCACATCCGGTACAGGGGGGCAGGGGGTGGGGATGGAGGGTACAATTAGCACCTTAGAGACATAGGGGCTTGGAGGCCCAGAGGGACCCAGAAACACCACCACAGGTCACCTAGTCCATCCATGGTGCAACTGAGACAAGAACCGGGGTGTCCCACCTCCCAGCCAGGGCTTCTGACCAAGAACCTCCACATTTAGCTCAGGTGTCAGCTGGCTAGCAGGTATCAGCCACCAGCTGTGTCCTTTGCCCTGAGTGGGGCTTTACTGGGCTGGATGGGAACAGCTATCTCCTTGCAGAGGAAGACTTGTCCTGGGGAATCAGGGGAGGCCAGGGGCCAGGTGTAGTTCCAGGCAGAGCCCTAGTCAAGGCAGGGAGCGCTTCCTGGAGGAGGCAGACTGGAGCCCAGCCCTGAAGGCAGGTGAGATTTGGATAGGGGAAGGGCATTCCTGGTGGAGGCAGTTACAGGAGCAAAGGCCAAGCAGCTGGAATGCGTCTGTGTCCCTCAGAGGACAGTGAGGAGGGAGACGTGCCTGGCTGGACATGGTGGGTTGGAGACTGAGATGGAAATGCCAAGTTGGAAGTGAGAGAACGTGTCCTGCGCTCACAGGACATGTCCAGGCACATGTCCATACATGTACACAGATAAGATACACGTGTATGTATGCATGTGCACATGTACACACTTAATCACACAGTGACACATACAACATGCACGCGGGAGCATGTGCCTGACCCCTCAGAGACGGTATCATTTCTAGTTGGAAGGAAAGACGTTGGCTCGTGAATCAGTAGAAACCGGGACAGAGTGAGGTGGATAAAGGACACCTTGAGGGTCCCCAACCTGCCTCTTCACCCACAGTTCTCCAAGGATGTGCTGGTCAACATCTATTCTGCCTACGTTGATAACTTTCTCAACGCAAAGGACGCCGTGCGTGTGGCTAAGGAGGCGAGGCCTGCCTTTCTCAAGTTCCTGGAGGTACTGTGGGCTTGGGCAGGGAGATGGAGGCCGCCCTCACCTCGGGCCAGCTCTGGGGGCCCCAGGAGCTCCCAGCCTGGGCACTACAGCCATAGCCTGTGGGCCAGCCTCTGCCCTTGGCCTGAGCTGGAGGGGCTTGCTGGGGGCCCATCCCTGGACGTGCCTTTCTTTGCATGTCATTCCTCACCTGGGTACCCGTCCACCCTGTTTTGGGTTTCAGCAAAGCATGCGTGAGAACAAAGAGAAGCAGGCACTCTCTGACCTCATGATCAAGCCCGTGCAGCGGATCCCACGCTATGAGCTTCTGGTGAAGGTGGGCCTGGGCCTGGGTGGGCAGGTGGGCAAGGCCTGGGGGCATGTGGGGATGCAGGGGGCTCAGTCCCCTGCCTGGTCGAGCCCGGCATGAGGGTCCCCAGAGGTCAGGTAGGAAAGGAAGTCCTCTCTGGTGTTGACCCGTAGTCCCGCATCTCCAGCATTCAGTGTGGGGCCTGAGGACCTGGAAGGGGCAGCTAAGTAGGCAGGTCTGGTCCCCATTCCCACCCCAGGACCTCCTGAAGCACACGCCTGAGGACCACCCGGACCACCCCCTCCTGCTGGACGCGCAGCGGAACATCAAGCAGGTGGCTGAGCGCATCAACAAGGGCGTGCGGAGCGCCGAGGAGGCAGAGCGGCACGCGCGTGTGCTGCAGGAGATTGAGTCCCACATCGAGGGCGTGGAGGATGTGCGTGCCACCCCACCCTGCCCCACTCACACCTGTGTCCACATCTGTGGGCACCTGGAATCGTGGCCGTGTCCACATCCACAGCGGTGTCTGCAGCGTGTTTGCATCTGTGTCTGCCAGCATCTCCACCTGTCTCTATCCACATCCCTGTCCTCTTTCATGTCTGTCTCTGGCCGTGTGTCCATTGCCTGATGGTACAGCGTCGGGAGGGTGGATGGGACGTTGCTTCCACTGGCCTGGCCCATGGAGTGGGGCCAAGGGGTCACCAGGGTCGGGGAAGGGGATGGGGATTAGTCCTCAAGACGCTTTGTCCCTCCTGCCCCACAGCTCCAGGCCCCTCTGCGGCGGTTCCTGAGGCAGGAGATGGTCATTGAAGTGGTACGAAGTGTCCTGTTGTCTGCCCACCTGTCCCTACCCCCTACTTTGTTCACACTTCTGTTCATACCTGCCGCCCTCGGTTCTCCCTGCTCTTCCACTCCAGCGGGAGCCCTGGGTCAAGTCCCAACTTTGCCTCTGCCTCTGGGCAGTTAGGGAAGAGCCCTCACCCTTTCCTGGGCCTGGCTGTCCCCTTGGGCACTGTGGGCAGGAAGATGGGCCTCTGGGCCTGAATCCTACCTCTGGCCCCACAGAAGGCAATTGGTGGCAAGAAGGACCGGTCCCTCTTCCTGTTCACGGACCTCATCGTCTGCACCACCCTGAAGCGGAAGTCAGGCTCCCTGCGGCGCAGCTCCATGAGCCTGTGAGTGGCCGGGGCAGGGCTGGGGGGCTTGGGCAGTGGGGAACAGTTGTCCCACCCTAGGCCCCACTCCCCTGCCCTGGCCAGAGCACCCCCTTGGCTCCCCACAGATATACAGCAGCCAGCGTCATCGACACGGCCAGCAAGTACAAGCTGCTGTGGAAGCTGCCTCTGGAAGATGCAGACATCATCAAAGGTGGGGCTGGCTCAGGCCTGCCCGGGGGTTCTGGGTGTTGGGGGTCTTCCTCTGAGAAGCCCTTCTGGAGGGTTTGAGCTGTGGCCAGGCTGGCTGCCCATCCATCTGCTTTTCTGCTTCGGGCCTCACTTTCCCATCCAGTATAAGGAGGTTGGCATGCGGGCTCTAGTTGGCATCCACAGAGCCAGACCAGGACCTGTCCGTGCAGATCACCTTCTGACTGGGCAGAGACCTAACGTAGGCTGGCAGGTGGGCTGCGCTGGGGTGGTGCAGGGAGCGCAGACATACCTGTAATTAACCACTGATTCACTGCACAAACTCACTTAAGCGCCTCATATTAGATGCTGGTGCACTGTTCTGGACCAGTGGTTTTGTGCACAGGGAATAAAAACTCCCTCAAGTCAGTCTAGCAAAAAGCTGGTTGGAAAGATCCATGCCGTGTGGGGCTGAGACTGTCAGGAGCTGAGGCGGCTTTAAGAAGCCGGTCCTCCTGCTCCTCTCTGTCTCAGTCTCTCTCTCACTGTGCGTCGGCCGGTTCTCCTCCCTGCTCTCAGCTTTCTCTGCCTCCTCGTAACTCCCGTGATCCATCGTGGCCTTTTCTGCATTGTGGCCTTTCCCCCTCAGCTTGTGGCCCTAGCTGTTCCAGGATTCACAGTCCACCTTCCTGAGTGGGGAGGTTGGTCTGGGATGGAGGTGTGGGCACCTCTGGGCCGGCAGGCAGTTCAGGCCGATACTGTGACCTCAAGCTCACCTGGGGTGGTCCCAGGGTAAGGAAGAGGCTAGCTCAGCCCCTAGGTAACCAGGCCAGCCCCACAAGGGCCCCTATGTAGGAACACAAGCTGATTATTGGCCCAGTTCATCTCTTCTCACTAGAGAACAGGCTCGCTGATAAAATGTCTGCCTTTAATTCAAATGTCCAGTCCTGGTCTAATCAGCTCCGGCCAGGAGTGGGGCTGGGTCATACGGAAGAAAATGTGGCTGCCCAGGTGGTGAGGGTTGGCGGGGGGACAGTTGCCCTCAGAGGAGTGGGAGATATCCCCAGCCCTGGCGTGTCTGTACACTCCACTGCTACTTACTCTGCCCATTTGGAGTCCAGAGCGTACACCCCCAGCCAGGCAGCGCGGGATGTGTGGGATGCTGAGCTGGCCTGCAGGGCCAGCTACTTGGCAGTGGTCAGGTATGGGATAGGACCACAGAAATCCAGGGCGTCAGCTCATTGCTCCCTCCATTGTGGGGGAATTCAGTCCCTTGGTCAGCAGATTTGCCTGCCTGAGGCTCTCCCTGCCCAGCCGACTCCCCCGTGGGAGGCTGCACCACCGCAGCAGGCCAGTGTCAGCTGGAGCCTGCATAACGTGCAGAGCCGTCTGCTGTTTATTCTTTGTGCTCTTCCAGGGATTTCTCCAGGGGCCCCACACCCTGTGCCAGGTAGCTCTGATTCAGGCCCAGGCCCCCACTCTCGGGCCTGGGGTTTCTCTGCGAGCTGCCTCTTAACTTTGTTCCTGGGGACTTGGGGTTTACAAGCTCTCGGTTTGTCAGGACACTTCCCATGTCCAGCTGCAAGTTGTGTGCTGGGGGGAGGAGTGTCTGTCCAGGCTTGACCTTGTCTGTCCATGGCCTTCCTCTATCCCCACTAGGAGCGTCCCAAGCCACGAATCGGGAGAACATCCAGAAGGCCATCAGCCGCCTAGACGAGGACCTGACCACCCTGGGCCAAATGAGCAAGCTCTCTGAGAGTCTTGGCTTCCCCCACCAGGTCTGCACCCTCTGCCTGAACCACGGGGCATGGGTGTAGGGGTTCCCTGACCCTATCTGAGGGAGAAATAATAGCCTTATCATTTGTCTGAGGGAAAGGAACATCCCTGTCACTTATCTGAGGGGGAGAATACAGCCTCACCCCATCTGAGAGAAGTAATGTGTTCCAGGCCTGAGGGTGGAGACAGCTCCATCCCCAGCTGAAGGAGGGGAGAGGGCCCATCTTGTCTGTGGGGGGAATCCAGGCTCCCTTCTGGCCTAAAGGGGGAGAAAGTCCCATGTTCTGTCTGAGGGGAGAGGCAGGTCCCCACACTGCGTCCCCAGGGCAGGAGCAGGCCGTGGGGAGATGTTAGGGCCTGAGGCCTGGGCCCTCCTCCCCACAGAGCCTGGACGACGCGCTGCGGGACCTCTCGGCGGCCATGCACCGGGACCTGTCAGAGAAGCAGGCGCTGTGCTATGCGCTTTCCTTCCCCCCTACCAAGCTGGAGCTGTGCACCACAAGACCCGAGGGCACTGACTCCTTCATCTTCGAGTTCCCCCACCCGGATGCCCGCCTTGGCTTTGAGCAGGCCTTTGATGAGGCCAAGAGGAAGCTGGGTAAGCCAGACTCCTACCTCCCAGAACCGCCAGGCAGTGGACGGTGGGCAGCACCTTGAGGCTGTCTGAGATATCAGGCGCCAGAAATGCCTGGACTGCCGTAGCCTGTGCTCCAGTCCTTGCTGGTGGGAGGTGGACTAAGACTTCTTCAGTGAAACAGAGGACTTCCCCAGGGCCTCCCTGGCAGGGAGGGGATTCCATGGATAAGGTCATCTTAGGTCAAGGGCACCATTGGCACCATCGTGGGAGCAGATGGCCAGGACTCCCCCACCCACGCACACATTCTGAGCAGGCCTGGATCAGGGAAAGTTGTTGATCAGGGTCCATGGCTTAGAAGATCCCTCGAGACTTCTGGGTCTACCTCCCACATTGTACAGATGGGAAAATTGAGCCCAGGGACAAACAGAGCGTAACCTACAGCCACCTCATTCTCCCGCAAGAGGCCCTAAGGGGCAGGGAAGGAAGGGAAGTGGGCAAGGTCAGGACCAGGGTGAGGTGGATGCTAAGCAGTGTGTGTCTGTCCATCTCCATTACAGCATCCAGCAAAAGCTGTCTAGACCCTGAGTTCCTGAAGGCCATCCCCATCATGAAAACACGCAGTGGCATGCAGGTGTGTGCGCCTGGGTCATGTGGGTGCACATATTCAAAGCCACAAGTATTCATGTGTTTTTGTTTTGTGTACAACATTATGTACATGTCTTGAACATTGCAGTTGCTCCCTGTGTCTTCGAATGTGCAGCTCTCTGCACATGCACATGGACGCTGCATATGTGTCACATGCATATGGGTATATTCACGCATGTCTGTATCTGTGCACGTGAACAAAGGATGTACGCTTGATGGAAGGTGTCTAATTTATGTCTTGAAGCTGCATACATACGGACAAACGTTACCATTTTCACATTTGTTCCATATATATACACATAATCGTGTTCAGGGTGTATGTATGTTTACATGCATGAATGAATGATACCTATATCACAGGTATGCATGCTTCTGATATGTAAAGAGTGTCATGTGTGCTGTGTGTTATGTATACACTTTTGCAGAGGGGTGTATTGGGGATCCATACACACCCATGCAGGCCTGCCTCCCTCCCTCCATTCTGCCGCTGGGCCTGGAGAGTACTGGGGAGCTGGCAGCAATTCCTCCGTTGACCTTCCCCTGTCCACTGGCGCCCTCCGCAGTTCTCGTGCGCGGCTCCGACCCTGAGTAGCTGCCCCGAGCCCACACCGGAGGTGTGGGTGTGTAACAGCGATGGCTACGTGGGCCAGGTGTGCCTGCTGAGCCTGCGCGCCGAGCCCGACGTGGAGGCCTGCATCGCTGTCTGCTCCGCCCGCATCCTCTGCATCGGGGCGGTGCCCGGCCTGCAGCGCCGCTGCCACCGGTGAGGCCCGAGCGCGCCACTGAGTCTCCGCGGGCTGCACACGCTGAGGCCGCCCTAAACTGCTTGTGGGTGGAGCGAGGTGGATGTGGGCGGGGTTGGTGGGCGTGCCGGCGAGTGGGGCGGAGCCTTGGCTCCTAGAGGCTCTCACCCTGACCCTTTCCACTCCCAGGGAGCGGCCTCCGTCGCTGAGGAGCCCCCAGGAGACGGCACCCGAGCCTACCGGGCCGGAACTGGACGTCGAGGCTGCCGACGAGGAAGCGGCAACGCTGGCAGAGCCGGGGCCCCAGCCCTGCCTGCATATCTCCATTGCGGGCTCCGGCCTGGAGATGGCGCCTGGTCCCGCCGAGGGTGACCCCCGTCCGGAATTGGTGCCCTTTGACAGCGACTCGGACGATGAGTCTTCGCCCAGCCCCTCGGGGACCCTGCAGAGCCAGGCCAGCCGGTCCACCATCTCCTCCAGCTTTGGGAGTGAGTGCCTAACTTGGGGCTGTTAGGCATGGTGGACTGCTCAGAGGTGGGGGCAGCCCAGTAGGTACTGATGCGTGAGGAGGACCAGTGTAGGCAAAGGCATGGAATCAAGTCTCAGGATGTTAACACACACAGCAGTGGGGACTGGCAAGGCAGGCAGGGGCTGTGACACCGAGGACCCAAAGGGCAGTGGGACCATCAGACTGGATCCCAAAGTCCCTGGACTGCCCAGTCAAGGAAGAGGGAGTAGGAGGCGGAGTGGTTGGCTCCTCTGTGGTATGGCGGTGGATTGGAGGGGGCCAGGCCAGGACTAAAGCCTGTAGCACTAAGTTGTCAGTAAACAAGGTGACAAGGCTGAGCTGATGCAGAGTGGAGCGCAGCTGTGGAAAGCCTTCAGGTGGGACATGGCCAGGAGGGATGCACTGAGGGGAGTCTGAGGCCTAGAAAGATAATCAGATCTCAGGCCTGGCAGAGGGGCATAGAAATAGAGACCTTTGTCTCCCTCAGATGAAGAGACCCCGAGCTCCAAGGAGGCCACGGCGGAGACCACCAGCTCAGAGGAGGAGCAGGAGCCTGGCTTCCTGCCACTGTCTGGCTCCTTTGGGCCTGGCGGTCCCTGTGGCACCAGCCCAATGGATGGGAGAGCCCTTCGCCGCTCTAGCCGTGGCTCCTTCACCCGGGGCAGCCTTGAGGACCTGCTGAGCGTTGACCCTGAGGCCTACCAGAGCTCCGTTTGGCTGGGCACTGAGGACGGCTGGTAGGGCCAGGGAGTGGCTGGGGTCAGAGTGCCAGAACTCTGAGCTCCCTGCTTTGGAGATTGTGTGGTGTCTTGGAGCGGAAGCAGGCGGGCTTTGGGTCAGACCCCAGGGGTCCTGCTAGCCAGAACTGCCTGTATGTCTGAAGCCCACAGGGAGGCTCTGGGACCTTGGGCAGGCACCTGGCGTGGAGGAGATGGTGGTGGAGGCCAAGAGGTGGAGGGATGACCCCAGGGACTGGGGTGCCCAAGCATTTGTCACAGGTGCACACCCCCGATCCACAGCGTCCACGTGTACCAGTCCTCGGACAGCATCCGTGATCGCAGGAACAGCATGAAGCTCCAGCATGCAGCCTCCGTGACCTGCATCCTGTAAGCACCCCGGGTGGCCCTACTAGTCCAGACCCTTCTCAGCCACATATGCAGGCCTCCTTCTGTTCATCCGGGTTCCCTGCTCTACTGGCCTCCTCCTTTCTGTGGAGGCTGGAGGCCAGAGGCCTGGTCCTAGGCTCGCCGTGCCTCAGGCAAGTCACTACCCCTTCCTGGACTCATGCTCCCCCTACCTGGAGAGGTGGTCTCTCAGGAACCATGGCCATTCTGTCTGTGATTCTCTTGACCCAGGTGACCTGCTTTGGCCTCCTGAAATCTCTAACCTCTGGCTCCATTTCTTGCCTGCCTAGGTATCTGGATAACCAGGTGTTTGTATCTCTAGCCAATGGAGAACTTGTGGTCTACCAAAGAGAAGCAGGTGAGTGGCCAGCCCTCCCCCAGCCCCAGGAGCCCCTTGCTGATAGTGGAGCTCTCTCCTGAGCAAAGCTGGGCCTTGAGGACACGAGTCTAGAAATGTGGCTTTGGCAACTCCCAGGCCCTCTCTGGGCCTTCATGTCCTTGTTTATAAGTGGGGTTGTTTGCATCTCATTTCAGGGGAGGGTGAGGCTCAAATGCAATACTGGACTGAATTTGCATTATTTTCTTTACCCCACTCCCACTCCAGGCCGTTTCTGGGACCCCCAGAACTTCAAATCGGTGACCCTGGGTGCTCAGGGGAGCCCCATCACCAAGATGGTGTCTGTGGGTGGGCGGCTATGGTGTGGCTGCCAGAACCGAGTCCTTGTCCTGAGCCCTGACACACTGCAGCTGGAGGTAGTGGGGCAGGAGGGGGATAGTAAGGGGTCAGAATTCCTGACTTTTGGGTGAGCCAGCCCCATGGGAGAGGAAGATGTGACTGTGGGGGCCATAAAAAAGCACACATCTGTCCAGGCAGAGGCCAATGATTGTTCTTAAAACCCTTCGATCTTTGGAATTCTCCTATCATTAAGTCACTCAAGTTTCATGGGGAAAGTGCACCTATTCATTTTAATTTCTGAAGATTAAGTGGGGAGGCTCCAGTGAAACCACACTTTGAAAGATTAATCATCTAGACCAAGGAACAAGGCTGCCTTTGCTGTCAGTCCAGGTGGGCTTTCTGGAGAGGTTTGGTGTGAGTTGTAAGAGGGAGGGATGGGCACCGATGAAGCACGAGGCAGGCCTGGCAGTCACCCGTCTGCTCTCTTCTCGCCCCGTCCCCCACCAGCACACGTTCTACGTGGGGCAGGATTCCAGCCGCAGTGTGGCCTGCATGGTGGACTCCAGTCTGGGCGTGTGGGTGACACTGAAAGGTAGTGCCCACGTGTGTCTCTACCATCCAGACACCTTTGAGCAGCTGGCAGAGGTAGACGTCACACCTCCCGTGCACAGGATGCTGGCAGGTACTGACCTCAGTCTACCACTGTGCCCTCCCTTGAAGCCTTTCTGCCCCATCCTTGAGGAGGCTGAGCCAGCGCCAGGATTCGGCCCCAGCTCTGGTCTTTCTCCCGCCCCAGGCTCAGATGCCATCATCCGGCAGCACAAGGCCGCGTGCCTGAGGATCACAGCGCTGCTGGTGTGTGAAGAGCTGCTGTGGGTGGGCACCAGTGCCGGCGTCGTGCTCACCATGCCCACCTCGCCCAGCACTGTCAGCTGCCCACGGGCGCCCCTCAGCCCTGCTGGCCTAGGCCAGGGACACACTGGGCACGTCCGCTTCTTGGCTGCAGTCCAGCTGCCAGATGGCTTCAACCTGCTCTGCCCAACCCCACCACCTCCCCCAGACACAGGTGGGTCTGCACATCCTGCCCCAACCCAGGGATCCTGGACTCTTGGTTCAGGGCTCCCACTGTCCTGCCAGAAGAGGTTTACGAGGGAGGAAAAGTGGATACAGAGGTGAAAGTGGCATATGGTACAGGAAGTAGGCTATGGAAACCCCAAAATGAAATCTACTAAGATACAGGGGGTGTGTGTGTGTGTGTGTGTGTGTGTGTGTGTGTGTGTAAAGTTCTGTCCAGAGAAGTGTCATGGGAGACAGGAAGTGAACTATAAGCTATGAATTAGAACATGGCACAGGAGGGGATATGTACAACAGGTAATAAAACAGGACTAGAAATGATGTACAGGGCAGGAAGTGGAGTCAAGTAAGCAATGTGCAGTGCAGGAATTAGAAATAGCACCAGAGAGCAGAACATAGAATGGCAGATGGGACAGGAAATGGACTGTGAGAATTAGAAAGTGAAACATAATTAGGCAGCGATGTGCATCAAGGAGGTCGCTATTAGCAGTCTTGCTTTGGCAGGGCAGGAAACCATATTCCCAAGAGGAGCTGGCTGTGGGAATCGGGAAGTAGGGAGGCCTCCGTCAGGAGCTGTCTGGGTCCGCAGAAGACTTAAGCTACTTACCTGGGAAAGGGCTGTTGGAAGCAGGAAATGAGTATGAGGAGGACAGTGTGTGTGCAGTAATCAAGAGAGAGAGAAATGGTGTGGCCCTGGGAGGATGTATCACTCCTGACTAGAAAGTATGGACGGGAGGTAAGAAGTGGTCTGACTGCCAGGAAGTGGTCATTTCTTTGCAAATAGGAAGTTCTTGGCTAACAGGAAGTGGGATCTCCCACAGGAAGCGGGCATGTCTTTCTTCCTGTCTTCTGGGGTATAGGACAGTGTGGCCACTAGTCACCCCCGGGCTAATGGATCCTCCCCTCTGTCCCCCAGGCCCCGAGAGGCTGCCATCACTTGAGCACCGGGACTCCCCTCGGCACCGAGGACCCGCCTCAGCCAGGCCAAAAATGCTGGTTATCAGTGGAGGTGATGGCTATGAGGACTTCCGACTCAGCAGTGGGGGTGGCAGCAGCAGCGAGACCGTGGGCCGAGATGACAGCACAAACCACCTCCTCCTATGGAGGGTGTGACCCTGTCCGCTAGGGCCCAGGACTCACCCGCCCGCCTGCCCTCAGCCTGCTTGCCTCTCCCTAGTCCACACGCAGACTCTGACCAGGAGTGTCTGCCCAGGGGCACCCCTGTGCCTGCATGGGCTCCCTCCCATCCTCGCAGAAGCATTCCTGATGGAACACCTGCTGGCCAGTGGGCCAAGGCCTTTCCCGACCCTCTGGCTGCTTGGGTGCGCCCAGTCATGATGGGGGTGGGGTGGGGGGCATGCGGGCTGCCCAGGTCTTCTGCCCCTGGAGCTTCAACCAAAGACACGGCCGGGCCTGGACCCTACAGGGCTGGGGGGGGGGGGGGGGCGGGGAAAATTTGGGGGGGGGGCTGGGGGCGGGGGGGGGGGGGGGGGGGGGGGGCCATGTGCAATATTTGGAGGGTTTTCTGGGGGCACTGGGAGGGCTGGGGGACAGAATCCTTTCCCGTGTACAGTATTTATGTTCCTTTTTAGATGTGTCCCTTCCCAAGCACTTATTTATGCAATGACCTGAGGCAGGGGGTGATGTGAGGAAATGACAGAAGGACAAACACCCTATTCCTGCCCTGGGACCCTAACCAAGCCTTCCTGGAGGGACCATTCCCCCATTACATACATGCGCACACGCACGCACACACATACACACACACTCTGCATGTTCAGGGCACCACAACACCGCCTCCCAACATACACTTTCCATGGCCTTGTCGTGATCGGGCTGCCCTCCAGTATCCAGAGCCAAGGACCAAGTCCCCTCAGTCAGTCATCCAGAACAAGATGATGACTGGGGGGTGTGACTCCCATCTGGGGGGCCTCCCCAGGCGTTGGCCTTTCCTGGCTTGTTGGCAGTGCCTTTAGTGGTGTCCGAGTTTGGGAACACTGATGGGGCCTTGGACAGGGCTCTCTCCGGGCCTGAGCAGGGAAAAGGGCCCTCGCTCTCCTCAAAGTTGCCCCCTAGCCACCAGCCCCTGTGTCTCATGCACTGGCACATATGGTCGCCTTGAGAGGGTGGACCTAGCAGCCCCCTCACTCTGACCACTGAATCCCTCTCTTCATACCCCTCCTGCCAGGGGCAGCCCCTCCAGGAAGGATGCCCAAAGCTGAGGGGCTGGACATGGCCTCTTCAACTGGGAACCACTTGAGGGCAGCCTCTCCCCTGCCCCCTGGACTTCAGGGGCCAGTCTGCCCCCCAGCCCCCTCGCTGCTTCAGCTACAGCTCCAAAGGTCTGGTTTCAGATGGGATTTGTTTGGTTCTGTTTTTGTTTGGGGTGGGTGGGTCATTGTGGTCTTAGATTATGTTTCTCTTGCTACCTAAACAGTCATGTATTAACTTTCCTTGGATGATGAAGTTTAAAGAGTCAATAAATAGAAATACCAAATGACTCCTCCCATCCGTGGCCGCAGTGGCATCCTGCCAGTGACCTCAGGGCTCCCCGGCCGCATGGGCCTCCTGACACCCACTTACTTGGGCAGAAGGGAGGGCTGAGAGCCCCAGAAGGGCGCTGGGATGGCAAGGCTGCCTCTGACTTGCTGAGTTATCTTGCGCGGGTCATCGCCCTTGTCTGGGCTGCAGTTTCCTCATCAGGAAAACAAGGGGTTCTGCAGATCCACTGCTTTGTAACCAAGGCCTCGGTTAGAATCCCTTGGAGAGCACGTGGAAATATAAAGCATAAGACATAAATTTATAGCCATAGAAACACACATTCCCAGGCTCCCCTCAGCTTCTGGGTCAGTGGGTCTGTGATGGGGCTGGGGAATCGGAAGCTGACACGTACTGCAAGTGGAAAACCGGGCAACTGGTGAGCCTGCCCACGGCTCCTCCGTGAGAGTGCTCTCTCTCCAGCAAAACGCCATCGAGGCTGGGGAACCCGAAAGGCCGAGGGGAGCAGGGGTAGAACCCAAGTCTGTCTGATTTTGGGTCCAAAGAGGTGTGTCATTAAGTCAGACACGGAAGGCAAAGGTCAGCAATTTGAGGCCATGCTTCGCTGGGCAGACAGCCCTTCCCACCGGGGTCCACCTGCAGGACTCAAGACGATGACTTCTAGCAAAGGGCGGATCATGCCTCAGCTCTGCTGAACATACGTGTATACGTTTTCCAACACGAATGATTGAGACTTCACAAAAAGCCCTTGCTAAAGAGGAGTGCAGGCAAACTGGCATGCACACTTATCGGTGGTCTGCTGGGCCCTCCGTGCCATACGACATGCATGGCACATCTCCCTGCAGCATCGCTTTACTGGGAAGACCTGGGGAGGAGGGGATTCTATTAAACATAGATTTCCAAATAGAAAGCAATGTTCTTGTGGAATTTATGATGAAACAGAGCATTAGAAGGAGCACAGGCCTTGAAGCTGAACAGAAGTCTTGACTTTGTCGCTAACTAGCTAAGTGTCTTTGGATGAGCCGTATCCCCTGTCTCCATTTCCTCATCTGTAAAATGGGGCTGATAATCCTTTCCCCGCAAGGCTGTTGCTTGCTGGGCACAGGTCTTTGGATTGCAAGGAAGAGATTCGTTCTTCCCTGAAATAAAAGGGGGGCTCATTAGTGGAGACGTGAACTGGCAGTAAGTAGCTGTCAGCACACAGGCCCAGATCTTGGAGCTCCGTCTCAGGACCCCTGGCCTCTCTACTTTGAGTCCCTGGTTCATCCCTCCCCGCCAGACAGCTGCTGTTCTAACTGCTTCACACCTCCTGCTGCCTCAAGGCCTCTGCCCGCTTTGTCTCGGGGCCCTGGACAGACTGTAGTTTCAGCACCATATACCCACGGCGGGTCCTCAGCGTCTTCCCAGCTCAAGTGCTTCAGTAGGAATGGGCCTGGTCCCGCCCACTGTGACCTCGGGGGCCTCGTCCCGAGGCATGGCTGCCGTGGACAGGTGCGCAGCCCTGAGCCAGTCAGCTGTGGGTGGGGAGGTCCTGGGATGAATGGTTGTCAGGCCCCAGGCCCAGGGGAGACTCCTGGAAGGATCGGCTCCTCTAAAGCAGTGGTCCTCAACCTCGGCTGCACATTCGAATGCCCTGAGGAGCCCAGGCCACATGCCAGGCCAATTCAATCAGAATTCTGAGAGGGGGGCCCAGGTGTCGGTATTTTTTTAGAAAACTTTTTATTGACGTGCAACGTTTGTACAGAAAAGTACACCAGTCATTAGTGTGCAGCCCGATGAATTTTCATAAAGTGAACACATCCAGATCAAGAAACAACATTTCATCACCCCAAAAGCAGGTCCCCATAAGCCCCCTCCCGGTCTACCCTCCAGGCTAATCACCACCCGGGCTCCCGACACCAGGACTTAGTTTTGCCAGCTGAGGGGGAGAAGCACTCTTTAAAGGGTATGGCCATGGCCACTGGGGTGGGAGGAAGTGGGGCTGGGGTTTGGCATGAAGAGGAAACAGCTTGAGCCAAAGCAGGAGGGGTGGGGGAGCCTGGAGCGAGGGGCCATGGTATAGGCCCAGCTGGAGCAGAGGGGAAAGAAGAGAAGGCAGCGAAGCCGGAATGTGAGCTCCATGAGGGGGACTTTTGTTCTTTGCTCCGTCCCCAGGCTGCCTGCAGTGCCTGACACACACTGGGCGCTCAGTAAACTTTTGTTGATTTAATTCTGGAGAATTCAGTTGGGATCCACCTCCGGGTCTTGAATGTCAGAGAACAATAAGCCCAGCTCCCGTTTACTGAGGGTGTGCTGCATGGATCATCTCGTTCAATCCTCACAATAGTCCTGGGAGGTTGGTACCATCGTTATCCTCTTTTTCAGATGAGGAAACCGAGGTTCAGAGAGGTGAAATGCCTTCCTCAAGGTCACCTGCCTCCTAAGCTGTAGAGCCTGAATTCACATGCGATCTGTCTGCTCAGGTCTCTGCCTCATGGAGGGGAGGAAGGGCAGCCACATGGGGTGGCTGGAGGACAGGAGACAGAGCCTGAGCAGCCAGAGCCACATCAGTCACTCATGAGGTATCTGGCTCGTGTTCCTCAGACCAGGCCTGGGCAGAGTGTCCTGACCTCAGAGGATGGGAGAGAGTCAGGGCCAAAAGCCATCTCTTCTCCAGAAGGATTCTCCAGGTGGTCCCTTGGGCTAGGGACAGAGAGCAGGGTTTGGCTAGGCATCTACCTCATGGGGAAGATGAAGCACAGGGAGGGACAGGGACTTACCTAAGGTCAGACAGCAAGGCAGCATTGAGGCCAGGAGTGAGTGTAGAGGAGAGCCCAGGTGGGAAGGTTTCCTGTGGTCAGAAAATTCAGAGAATAGCCTTAGAACCCAGAAAGCACAGAGCTCGATTAGCTGATCTCCAGGGACCCTGTCACACACCTGGAATTGGAGTCAGCACTTGTCTGTATGGCCAGAGGGCTTGGCCAAGGGAGCAGCAAGTAGGGCTAAGGCCTTGGCTTAGACCTGGGCAGCACCTTGGGAGGGGATGGGGGACCCAGGGGTCTAAACTCAAGCCTCAGCCCTGACCTCCCTCACTGTGAGACCCTAGGCAAGTGTTTGCCCTCTCTAGACATAGGTGACCTCCGAGAGCCCTTCACAGCTTCCGCATGCCTGCCAAACACCAAGTGTCTCTTCTGTCCTTAAGCCACAGGCCAGGTTGCAGGAAATGGCAAGGGGAAGTGCTATTTTGGGCCCATTATGGCCCATGAAGAGCCCTGCCTGGCAAAGGCAAGTGAATGGGCATCCCCAGCCAGGTCAGGGGTAGACTGCGGGGCTGAACTGGGGAGGGGGACCGCGAACAGGCTCTGGGGACAAGCAAGGGCAGAGCCCTTGCCAGCTGTGGGGAGGAGACGGGGCAAACACTGAAGGTGGGGGAAGGGAGGGAACAGAAGGGGGTTCCCAAGCCCAGTGGCCTAGAGGAGCTGGTGCTCCCCACATGGGGTCTCAGCAGATTCTCACAACACCCTGCATGGGTGAGCTTTTATTCAGAGAGGTAAAGTCATTTGCTTAAGGCTACACAGCCCGGCAATGGCAGCACTGGGAGTTGACCCCCATCTGTGTGACACCAAAGCCCAACCCCAGTGGGATTCCAGACTCAGGCCAGGGTCCGGACCTAAATGTGGACTGAACCTAGCCCTCAAGCCCAGTCAGTCCCAGCTCAGCTCCTGCTCCATCCCACCCAGGCTGAACCCCACCCTGGACTCTTCATTCCAGTTACTCCTTAGATCAAGCCCACCCTCCCCCTGGAGCTAAGGCACAAACACAGGAGGGCAGCCTACCTTCTGAGGGGTAGAACTTGGCCAGCTGGGGGTTGGCAAAGCACAGAGCGTTGGTGTTTGAGCCCTGGACATACCTCCGGCTTTAGACTTCCATGTTGCAATTCAAGTGCAGCCAGCAGAGGGCGCCACCACTTCTGGTCCACAACCCCAGAGACTGACCTGTGCTCAGATTCCCTGCAAACCACCAGAAGCCCTGCCTCTGATCCCGTGGTGCAGCATCCCCACCCCAGGCAGGGCCTCAGTGGAACATGGAGCCCCTGCCTCTGCCTCTGGATCACCATCATAGCTCATCCCAGCTTACTGGGGCCTTGTGCTGTGCCAGCTAGCATGAGGTGCAGGCCTTCTTTGGGCTCATTTCACTGTCTACACTATGAGAGGTTCAACCAGATGGTCTCTGAGGTCCCTGAGCTCAGACGTAATGCTAAGATTCTGTGGGTCCATCTGAGATGCCAGGAGTTTTAAAAACCTGAGATTCTGAGAGTCCTTTGTTCTTCAGCCTGTGGTTCTCCAAGCCCCATAAAAAGCCAACCTAAATCTCTCCTGTGGCCTCTACACCTCCTTCCCTGTCTCCTCACTGTAGCAGCTAGATGCTCCCAGACTCTTGGGCAGAGTCCCACCTGCAGCTCACTGTGGTTCGGGAGTCAGAGCCAGCAGTAAGTAATAATTAGGTTCCCTCTTAACCTGAGGGGGTGGGGGTGGGATGTGGGCAGACTGTGGCTCCAGGAGACCTGACTCTGTGGAGCTGCAGCGTGAGGGCCCAGAGTTGCCACCTAGAGCCCCCAGAACCACAGGAGGGACGGCCTCAGCCCCTCCATCCCTGACCTTTTCTCCTTGTTCAGGTGGCTGCTGCCCACCCTGACCACGCGGCCAGGTCAGGCAGATCACTTCCCACAGAGAATGAGAATGACCTTCGGGCAACAAGTGTGGCAGCCGAATTATCAGATGGGGAAACTGAGTCGAGGGAGGGATTTAACCAAAGCCTCACAGAGAGCTAGTAGTAGAAATAGGCCTGAACCCTCTGTAGGATGTCTGATTAATAGTGGGTGCTCCTTGACCAAAAAGCAGATCCCCATTTAGTCTCTTGAGTGGCATGTGAAATGCCACTATTCGAACTCCTGAACTTGGAAGTGAGGTATAGAAGGTCCTCATACAAAGAAAATAGTTGCAGGAATAGAGGGCATCCTGGGCTGCTCTGGCCCCCTCACCAGGTCCCCAGCATGGATCCTCTCTTGGCACCCTCTGTGGGCTCGGATGTGGGATATGTGACTGCCGACGAAAATAATCCATAACCAATCTATAAATGAAAATTTGGGTGAGTTTATTCTGAGCTGAAATCTGAGGACCATGGCCCAGGGCCTTTCTTCCCGAAGGAAGAAAGGGCACCAAAGAAGTGGGGTGCACAGAGTGGTTATATACCCCCAAACAGGACGTTTCACATATGATTGAAATGTCCCTCCCACAATAGTCACAAGATTGCCTTATCGGCACAGCGCTTGATGTACAGAGCAGGTGGTGGGTCTGCTCTCTCGGAGGGAGCAGCAGGAGGCAAGTCTATTGTCTTGAGCTGGGTGGTCACAGGTGAGCGCAGCAATCAGTTTCTAGCCTAAGGAAAGATGCTCAATCCTTAAGGGAATGCCAACGTTGGGAGGGAGAGGGAAGTTGCACCTTTATCTCAAGGGCCTTTGATCTTGCCATAGGGAATCTCTAAAGCAGATATACAATGTGTGCTCACTGGCCTCGGTCAGGCCCTTTTGGAAAGACAAGGTCAGGCTGAATTAGGTTTATACAAAATGGCTTCCTCATATACTCCAATATATCCTATTACTTGCCATTTTTATTTGTCATGACCCTGGGATCACGCCTGCCCTAGCCTGGAGGTCTTCACTAATGTACAAGGGGACTGGGGCTAGGATCCCGACACCAGTGACCTTAAGTCCTTTCTGCCCTTCCTTCACAACCTGGGCATGGCCCAGAGAAATGGAAACTCTTCCCCGGCCCCCTCCCTCTGCAGGTGTCCAGTTCTCCTCCTGGAATCTCTTGGACCCTGGGGAACTGACCTTCCCCGCCCCCTCACCCCTCGGCTCAGATTCTATGACTCAGTTTGTTTAGAATTCTCTACTCCCCCTCCACAATCTATCCTCAACAGACTTATTTACCTTCCTCCACCTCTGTCATGGGCTGTGATTATCCTGACGGCAGCCAGGCCTCTCTCCCAGCACGAGGCCCTCCCTTCTGTCTGCATCTTCCAGCCTTGCTGTCCTGGGAGGGCCACCTGGGGTCCGCTGAATGGTACTGAGTGGGAAATTCAGGCTGCTGGGCTGCTGTCTCCAGTTTGGCCCACCATACCGCACAACTGTAGGGGGCACGATTCACAGAGCTGGGAATACAATGTGAATAGTGTCCCAGAGTCCCTAGTCACTGCCCTGCTGGGCACCCTGATGGGTGGCATTGGGAACTGGCAGGGTAGGAAAGCTGGTGGTAGAGAAGGGAGAGCAGTGTGTCACCTGTCCTGCTGGAAGGAGGGACGAACCATCCAGGCAGAGAGGGGTGGGGTAGGGAGTGGAGACAGGAAAGGCCTCCTGGAGGAAGATTTGGGCTGGGACCTGAGGAATGTGCAGGAGCCCACCAAGTGGGCATCCTTTGTAGATTCACTTCCATCGGGCCTTTTCTCACCAACCAGGTGGGGGTTTCTGGGGGCAGGCCAGGGCCTCATCGACGAGGTAAAGTGAGCTGCTTCCCTGGCTGCCAATTTCCAGGAGGAAAACGAGACCCAGGCAGGGGCAGCGGTGGCCCCATTCTCACTGGCAACGGTGACAGGACCCGGAGTGGCATCCAAGTCTCCAGTCTATCTTGCATCGCGCAACCCCTCCTTTCTTGGTTTGGAGCGCGGAAGGGGCTGATTCAAGAAGAGGCCTCCCAGGCTCGGCCGCGGTGCCCCGCGCAGCCCCCTGCAGTTCCCGGGGGGCTCGAGAGATGGCGACACAGAGCAGCGCTGCCCGGCGGGAGAGCGCGAGCCCCTCGGCGGCCTCACGGGGGGGGGGGGGGGGGGCGAGCTCCGACACTGACGTTGGGGGCGGGGCCGGCGGCCGTGACGCGCGGGGGCGGGGCTGCGCGCCTTCGTGGCCCGGCCGGCGATTCATTCAAAAGGCGCGCAGCCTGCGCGGCCGCCGGTGCGCTCGCCGGGTCGGGTTCGGGCGCCGCGTCGTTCCGGAGCTGGGCTGCTGGACCTGCCGCGGGGCGGCCAGGTAAGGAGGGCGCGCCGAGCCCCAGGCCGGGATCCGCTGCTCGCGGCCAGGCCCGGAGGGATGGGGCCCCGAGTGGCGCCCCCTGCCTCCCCGCGTCTCTGAGGAAGTCGGCCTGCGCGGCGGATGCCGCAGCCCCGGCCCCGCGCCCCCCCGCGCCCGCGTCCTGTCCGGCGCCGTCCGCGCCGCGGCCCCGCCCGTCCCGGAGCCCCCTGCCCCGGCCCCGCGCGTCCTCGGGCCGCGACTCCAGGCCGGGCCGCGCGCGGTGGGGAAGCAGCGGCGGGACTTGCCGGTGGAGGAGCCGGCGGGCCCAGGAGACGCCTCCGGCCCGGGAAACTTGGACCGAGACCATGACGGGCTGCGGGACCGGCCGGGGCGGGGGGGTCCTGAACGGTGACAGCCCGTGACTGTGGGTGACACGGCGCGTGAGGCGGCCCAGCCCGGGCGAACGTGGGGCCGGGACACTGGGCGGTGACGCCGGGCCGAGCGGGAGACACAGACGGGCTCTGTGTGTCTGTGACAGGCAGAGTGTGTGCGTGTGATTGTGTGTGAGAGAGAGACCCCGGGTCACTGCGGGTTGCGGTGACCCCAGCCCGCTGTAAGAGGCCCCGGGTCACTGGGGTCACTGTGTGTGACCAGAGCAGGGCCAGGGCCACTCGTTAATGTGAGTGTGAAACGGGAGAGGAACCCCAAGTTCCTCTGTGAAAACCAGCCCCTGAATCACTGGGGCCATCGTGTGTGTGTGGGGTCAAGTACCGTGTGTGCGTGCGTGTGTGTGTGTTTGTGTGTCTGCTCCTCAAGGCAATGAGTGAGAGATGGAAGGAGGGGGAACCTCAAACACCTGCCAGCAGATAAGGTGCGGGGCAGGGAAGGAGAGGGCCAGGGGATAGGGGTCTCTCCAAGACTGTCCCCAAGAAGGCCCCACTTAGGAGCTCAGTTTAGTGAGGGGGTGGACCTTGAGTGACTTGCCCTAGCAGAGGGACATGGGGGCCAAGGCTGGGTGGCATCTGATAGGTAGGGTGACACCTCTGGCAGCAGCTGAGGGGCCCTGAGGTAGCCTCAGGCTCCACCTTCCAAAAACACACACACACACTCTCTCTCTGAGGTCCCAGATACCTGGCACATCTCTGCCCCCTGGTAACCTGTATTCTCACTGGGCCCAGGCACCATCTTGCTCTCAGACCTGCCCCCACTGGGCCTCAGTCTCCCCATCTGCACACTGAGGTGTTGGGCTGTGAACCGGACTGTGAATCATCACTTTGGGATCCTCTATTGTTTTTGGGTCAACGGCTTCTGTTCTCCCCTCCCTCCCTTCGGGCAGAAAGACTGCAGTGGGGGATGCAGGCAGACTGTCTGCTGGGGACACAGTGGCCCAGGGGCTGCACCCGGTGCTGGTGACAGCGTTGGAAGCACAGCTCCTTGCACCAAGCCCAAAATTCTGATCCATAGACACTGACTTCTCTGGCCCAGGTCTCCTTTCTTTAGTTCCCTGCATAGGGAGAGGGGGCATGGACCTGTTCCCCATGAGCGGGCTTTCATCTGGGAGGCTGAGTTCTTGCTGCTGGAGAGCTGGAGCAGGGCCCCTTCACCTCTGGGCTAGACCCCCTTGAGGCTCCCACGCCCACAGGAGGGTCTGTGGGATTCATGCAGGGTGGAATGGAAATCAGGCTCCCTAGCCCAGGAGGGGTGCAGGGGCACCTGCTGAAGGATCTGGAAGTTCTGTCCTCTGCTGTCATCCTCTGAAAATGTTGACTGCTTTCTAGTGCGGGCGAGGGTCGGGGGACAGTGCCAGGCACTGTGCTGAACACTTTATGGAGTGCTCTTGTTGACTCCTCACAGTGGTTGAGATGTGGTGACTGTTTTTCAGAAGGAAACGGAGGCTCAGAGAAGCAAAGTGACTTGCTCAAGGTCACAAAGAGTCAGGACGGTGCCAGGACTGGCATTCAGGTCTTCTGCCCCTGAAGCTGTGAGACGGAGAGGGCCACCCACCTTCCCAATGTCTGCTTGAGGCTTCTCTGAGCTTGCGTCTCTCAAACCCGGGCTGGCAGGCATGGTCTGGCCAGCGTGCCATTGTGAGTTCTGAGTGTGGTGTGTGTTTGCACACGTCTGAAACATTGGGGGCAGGTGGGTGACATGGTCTTCCTGTTTCACCTCCTTGTCCTCCCTCCCCTCACTTCTCACCCCTAGCCAGAGGTCACCAGAAAGGCCTATCTCCTGCCTTGTAGAGCCTGTAGCTGGCCGTGGGAGCGTCCACATAGCTCTGAAGAGTGTCTGGAGTCTGCAGCACAGCCCAGGCTCCAAGGGTGGCGAGAATAACTGAGAGTCCCAGTTGACCTTCACCATAGCTGAGGGGCCCTGTGCCCCCTCTTTGGAGTTGCTCTAGGGGCAATTTCCCAAATCCTGCCATGTGCTGTGGTGGGGAGCAGGCTGCGAGAGACCTTGAGCCTATGCCCCCTCCTCTCAGGGACCTCAGTCTCCCCATTCTTCCCAGAGGCTCCTGCTAGCTCTGAGCACTGCTGCTGTTTGGCCGAGAGCTGGAGCTAGGGACTGGGGTATCCCTCTGTCCTCTCTGGAATGACTGGAGCGATGCTCTTTGGGGCTGGTCAGAATAGCTGTCTTGGTCTCCTGGGGCTGAGCCTGAGTTATTTCCATCCCCAACAAAGAGGTGGAAATAGCTTAGGCCTGGGAGTGGGGGGAGAGGGGAAGGGTTACCCTCCTTTTCTGGTCCCAGCCCCAGTGGAGGACCCCCCAGCCCCACCCTGTGCTCTGCCCAAGCCAAACCTTTCTGGTAATGTAGGCCTCCTGGGATGGCAGGGATCACAGTGGGGCCAGGCTGGGTTCCACATGTGACCTGTGTGATAGTTGCTGGAGGGAGGTGCCTGTGTCTGGCCAGGGAGGGGAGACTTTGAGGGGCAGTTAGCACCGGCCCCTGCTCATACGGTCAGCCCATTTTACAGAAGGAGAGACTGAGGTTCTGAGAAGTGCAGGGACTTACCCGAGGCCCCCAGAACTCTGATATTCTGGCTCTCAGCCTCCAGACAGGCTGGCACTTCTGTCCTGCCACACGTTCCCCAGAGGACTGGACGTGGCCCAGGACTGGAAGCAGGCCCGAGACACACCTTCACAAAATTAGGGCTGCCTCTTTTGTTCTGGCACTGGCCTTGCTGTCCTTGCCCAGACTCCTGTACTTGCCTCTCTGCCTCCGTTTGCAGTTTCTTCACACTCTGCCAGAGTGACCTCTCTAAGGTAACTTTTTGCCTACAGTGAATAGTCCAAACTCCTCATCCTAGCATTGAGGCCCTTATGAGCTTTACATCTTCATCCTCACCTCTCGCTCCCAGATGCCTGGTTCTACTTGGCCTTTGCTTTTGCTGTCCCCTCTTTCTAGAACCTTCCTGGCCATTCAGGATACAGCTCCAGTCACCCCTCTCCCAGGAATCCCTCCCCAGCCCAATGTGAGTCCCTCTTCATTGTTGTGGTCCACCTGCTGGGTGTCCCCCCTCACCTCTGGGAACAGGCGCAGGTATGGGGCACCCATGGGCCCTGCATGCCCAGCTGGGTGGGGCTGGCCTGGCCGGCAGCCTGCCCCCTCCCACTGCCATACTGTGCTGGCCAGCCCTCTTCCTGAGGAAGGGCAGCCACTGTAGGCTGAGGGCCTACTGTGTGCTGGGATGCATAGGGAGGTTTGCACTCAGGGTCTCTGATGCTCCTGAATGTGTGCTGGGGGTTGGGGGTGAAGACTCAAGGCCACCCCGTGGGGAGGGGTGAGTTTGGTGCTGCCCTGGGCCCTCCTCAGGCAAGGCCCTCCTTCTGGGCCCGCAGAAGAAAGCGCTGAGGCTCTGCCATGTGCTAGTCCCTGGGCTCAGGTCTCCTCTCAGCCGCACTGACAGGGAATCCCCTTCCTTCCCGAGCTGCTCAATGGGGAGCCAAGACTCAGAGAGCAGAGGGGACGCATCCTAGTTTGAGTCACACAGCCACCTTCTGGCACTCAAGCTCTCTCCCAGCCCCCAACCCTGTCTCCAGGTAGAGGCAAGGGTCGTCTGACAATTCTGGCATCAGTTGCCAAGGACAGACCAGGCTGGCTACCTGCAGGGGGAGAAGGAAGTGCCGGTGGGGCTGTTCAGTGCCTTGCCTGGCTGGGCAAGGCCAGACTCCCTCCATTACGAGGCCACCCGGTCTGCCAGGTAGGCCAGAGCGGGAGGGGTTTTGCCTGAGAGCAGCCGGCAGGGCCACTCCGGCCCTGCTCCCACTCAGGATTAGAGGCTGGGATGTGGTCTCTGGCAAAGCTTAGTGCCCACTCTGTGCTGAGCCCCTGGGTGCCTGGGCTTAACTGGGGCCGGGGTGGCAGGGAAGACAGGAGGGAACCACTGCTGTGTCCCTACTGTGTGCCCAGCCCTGGGATTAGGACCCAAGGCTCTTACATCTTCAGCCTCATGCCCACAGGGTCTGCAGTCCCCTCCAGGTATAGGGAGGGAAAAGAGGTCCTAGAGAGGGGAAGGGGCTTTCAAGACTCTAGTGTCACTGGGGTCCTAACCCAGGCCTGTCAGTCTGGAAGGCCAGAGCTCTTTCCTGGGCCACCCTGGGAAAGATGAGAGCTCTATAAATAAACAGCCCATGTGGCTGTGAGTGTGTGCCCTGGCTGTTTGGCACAGACAGAGAGGGATGGAGGGGCCTCTGCAGCCAACTAAAGGGAGTGTCTGAGTGTGTGTGTGGAGAGAGGAGGAGGCCCTAAGCTTGGACCTGCTCACCCTCACCATGAGAAGGGGCAGTCAGCACAGGGAGGGGCCTGGCCGTCCACAGTGTCTGGCCCTGCTGTGTGCCCAGCCTCCTGCATGCCACCGCCTGCCTCCCTCCTTCCCTCGAGGGAGACCACAAACAGTGATGGCTGAAGGGGCCCGGAGAGGGGAGGGTCCAACCTGACAGGGAGACTGGGAAGGCTTCCTGCAGGAGGCAGCGCCCGGGCTGTGGCCTGATTGTAAGAAGAGCCACTGTTCGCCTACGAACCCTGGATCCTCCAGCCTCACCAGGAGGTCAGCTGAACAGGCACAATTACCCCAATTATGGAGGAGGAAAGAGGCCCAGGGACGTGGGGCTGGGTCCTGACTGCTCACCAGCCCTCTGTGTTCCTGACTGTGGCTTCAGCTGTTGTGGGAGTAGGTGGACACCGGCCTCTAAGGGGCTGGGAAATGGGCACCCAGAGTCCTCCCCGAGAGGCCAAGGCTCCTCCACCCGTGCTGCTGGGACCGACATTGGGTTCCCCAAAGCACTGAACCACTAGGCGACCTTGGCTGGATGCTGCTCGATCTGAGGGCTCCTCCTCTGGGCCTTGTGGGCCGTGGTGGGAACTGTACTCAGGAGAGGACCCCCCAGCAGCACTTACAGTGGCTCCGCTTCTCCCCTTCACATCCCCAGAGGCGGGGCCAGAACCCCCGTTTTCAGAGGAGGACCCTGAAGCTCAGGAAGGGTGAGTAACTTGCCCACGGTCACAGAACCACTAAGTGGTGAGCCAGAGCTCAAACCTCGCCGTGACTACTCCGGAGCCCAGCCTCCCGCCTCTTGCTGACCCCAGTCCTCAAGCTCTGTTGGTTAGGGCCTGAGCTGAGATTTTTGGGGAATGGAGGTCTCTTTCCCCAGCACCCCAATTCTGTAGGAGTTGGAGAACGGAGCAGGCTGGGGCTGTGATCTCCTCTCATTCTCTCTCAAAGCTTCGCCCAAGTCGGCCATGTTGGGGTGATGGGGCAGGGCCTGTGCTGAGCAGACTCTGGGCCGCCCTGGCACATTAGTGATGGGGACCAGAGAGCAGCCCGGGCACGAGGCATAGGTGGCTTCTTGGAGGAGGAGGCAGCAGTAGCATGAGCAGGGTGTGCAGTGGGTGTCCTCCAGCCTCCCTGCAGGAAGCCCGTGGTGCCCAGCGGTTGGGTGCTGGGCTGAGCAGAGCATGCAGGAGCAGTGGGGGTGCCAGGTTTGTGGTGGTGAGGGCAGGGGCTGCTGCCCCTACTCCGGTAGGGCAAACCTTGTCTCCTTTGAGACCACGTTGTTACAGGGTACTACTTAGCCTCTTTGTGCCTCAGCTTCCTCATCTGTGATGCCTGGAGGCCTGTCTTTGAGGCCAGTGGAGGGAGTGAGGCACGCAGTAAATGGTTAGTGAGGGGGTGTTGGGGAGCCCCAGCTCTGCCCCAGAGACGACTGTCTGGTTTGGGCACCCCCTCCGCAGCCCCAGACTCAGCCCAGGGAAGAGGCAGGGATTGTACCACACCCAGACGGCGAGGAGTCGGGTGGGCCTCGTCTGGCCACCTCAGCCCTTTTCTTAGCCTCAAGGGCCAATTAGCCCCCTCAGCCCCACCTTCCCACCTCACCCCCTGAACCTCTGAAGCCCAGGCCCTGTGGCAGCAGGAGGTCTGAGGGGCAGAACTGTGCCCGGCCCCTGGGGATGGGCCAGGGAGCAGCCGCTGCCTGGTGGGCTACCATGTAGGATTAGGGGTCTGCACGTGTGGAGTCCTCACCCCAGGCTTGTGACCTGGGAGACCGTGGCTGCCCAAGGCTGGGGTGGGGGTGGGAATGGGGGCGCCCTTCTCTCCGAGTGGCCCTGAGGCAGCCTCTGCATATCTCTGGGCCCCCAGTCAGCAGCCCTAGGGAGCTGGGCTCCACCCTGGGATCTCCTCTTCTTCCCCTGGGAATTCCCAGCCTTCCCCAGGCTTCTGCTTCTCGCAGGTCCCAGTGCCTTTTCCCGCCAGAGCTGGCACAGACTAGGGCATGTGCTGTGTGATAGCCCCTTGGCTGAACCATGTACTGTGTGCCGCTCGCTGCCCAGCCTCTGCCATTAGGTTGGCAAACGCTGGGAGAACATCTGCTCTATGCCAGGCCTCGGGCTGGGCTCCAGGGTAGGCGGGCCCAGAAGTGAGATGGGAAGCAGAGTCAGACAGATCTGGGCTTCATCCCTGCTTCACCACTTACTGGCTGTGTGACCCCTGTGGCCTCAGTTTACCCGGGTGTGAAACAGATACTCACCTCTCCTGTGAGGAGTGGAGGCAACCCAGGCGGAGGGCCTGGCCCAAGGGAAGGAGGGCAGAGGAGGGAAGGGAGGCAGTGCCTGGCTGCCCTCCCTGCCGCTCACTGTGGGCACTGCCCTACTTCAGCCCCAGTTGCCAGGGAACCGCTGGGTTCCTCACTAACCTGGATTTCTCTATTGACTGGTGGCCTTTGTCTTCCTGTCTCGGGTGCGGCCACCGCCGAGGGAGGCCTGTGTCCAGCTGTGTTTCCAGGCAACCCAGCCTCTGGAGGCTGCAGGGAGGTCCACAGGCCCCAGAGCCTCTGGCTGGGGAGACAGAAGTACCTGCCTCCCACCTCTGTCCCAGTCCCACCTCACCTGGCCGGCAGCCTGGCGAGCCCTCTGAGACACAAATTGTCCCATCCTCTCCCTCCCCTGCTAACCCTTCAGGGCTCCTGCAGGCCCTGGGGGCAGTGCCAGCTTCTCAGCTGGCAGTCGAGGCTTGGCGTGACCTGGCCTTTGTCCACCAACCTTCCCAGACCCCTCTCCCTTCCTGCACGCTCCCGCCTCCCAGATTCTTACCGTGGCCAATCGGGCACCTCCTGGGTACCAGGCTCTGTGCCAGACATTGTAAATAAACAAAAGAGAATCGTATTTTACCTCACACCTGCCTTTCAAGTGTGTCATCCCCCTCCACAGTTTACACATGCGGAAACTGAGGCACAGTGAATACTTAACTGAGGGCTTATTCTGTGCCAGTCCCTGTGCTGAGTATTTAACGTGTATTCCCTCCTCTTACTCTCACAACAGCCCCCTCTGTAGGGGGGTCCACAGCCACAGAGCCGGTGAAGAGCAGAGCAGGCTGGTTCTCCCCAGGAAGCCCAGGGCGAATCCCCTGCCTAACACCCCCCCCCCCCCCCAGGCTCCTTAACCATCAGCCTGCTGTCAGGCCCTCTCAACCTTGGCAAAAGCCGGACCCTCTCCTGAGAGTGCCTTTTTTGATCCCTGCCCTCCTCCGCACCGTTCAGCACATACCTACCCACATCCAGAGGCAGCACGTGGGGAAGGGGCTGGGTAAACAGGATGGTCACGTGCCATTAATGCAGAAGGGGAGGTGGTGGTTAGGGGCTTCCAGGAGGCAATGACTTTGATCTGAGCTCTGAAGGAAGAGGAGGTGTTGGCAGGTGATGGCAGGGGTTTCTGGGCAAAGGAGCAGCAGGTACCAGTGCACGGATGAGAGAGGCAAGTGTAGGGGATCAAAAGAAGCTCAGAGTGGCTGGAGTTGGGGGTGGCAGGGGCCAGATCTCGGCGTCAAGACACCTGGGCTGCAGGTGGAGCTGAACTGGAGGCCAGGGGGCGGGGGGTAGGCATGGGGCTCTGCGAGACCTTTGGGATTCAATGGAGCTTCAGTGGCCACCACACAGGCCAGAGTGAGGCTGGAGAGTGAGTGCGGGGAGGGGAGGGCCCAGGCTGGGCCCGGGTGACCCCGCCGAGCTTCAGTTCTGGGAAAGGGGAAGCTGCTGAGCCTGGGCCACAGCTTCCTCTTTGTCTGAGGCCTCTAGGGCTGCACCTCCCCAGGGCTCCGCTGCCTCCAGCTTGGGGCCCTGGTCATGGCTTTGCTAGTTGGCTTTCTTCCAGGGAATTTCTGTTCTGATTGTTTGGGCATTTTTTGGAGGGTGGGAGTGGGCTGTAAGGAAGCCTCCCCCCGCTCCCCCATCCCGCCATGAGCCTCCTGTTCCAGACACTGGCGGGGGCGGGTTTGTGGTGAATGAGACAGACATCCCTGCCTTCGCTGCTGTCTGGTTGGGGGGCAACGAGTACACAAGTAAGCAAACACTTAATTATAAAGCTGGGCGCGGGGGGCGGAGGGAAAGAAGGGGTGATGGGGAAGAAGTCCCACGACCTGCTTTTGGCTCGTTGCCTCATTTAAACCTCCCAACAACCTTGCCTTGGGAGGGAAACATCCCCATCTTGCAGGTGAGGTAACTGAGACCCGGCCAGGTGAAGCAGGGGCTCAGGGCCCACAGGGAGTGGTGTCAATGGGGCCTGGCCCCAGGCTGGGAGACTTCGGGAAGGAGTGGCCTCTAAGCTAACTTCCTTCTCTGCCTGGGCCCTGTGGGGTGGTTCTCCTCTGCCAGGAGCACCGGGGTGGGAGAGGAGGCTCCTGGCTGTGGGCTGAGGATGCTACTCTCCTCCAGGCCTTAGTCTGCCCATCTTTGACAGCCCTCCCTCCTCCAGGAAGCCCTCCGGGAGGTTCTGGGCTTTGGAAGGTCACTGACTGCCCGGCCTTCAGGACAAGGCAGAGGGGTAGGGATGGGGCCTTCACAGATCCCCAGCCAGCCAAGGGGCTTCGAGCTGAGCTTGCTTTTCCATCAGGGTTCTGGGGCTCAGGGCTTAGATGCTGGAGGCCTGGTGGGGAAGGGGGTTTAGGGGCGGGGGTTCACAGCAGCAGTTCTGTCCACGTGTGTGTGCAGGGTTCTGGGCGGCTGGCCATTGGCTGCCTGACCGGGCAGGTCTGTCGGGGGCTCAGTCGGGCCTGGGGAAGCAGCTGTAAGCAGAGACTCGGTTGGCCAGACTGGGGTAAGTGCCGGTTTGGGGTAATTAGAAGGCACATAATTAGAAGGCGTCAGGGCGCTTGGCGGCAGTGTCTGTGAATGGGCCTGAGTGGGCCCTCATTGGCTTCGGGTCGGGCCTTTGGACCCCCATTTTCTCCCTAGAAGTCTTGAGATCACAGCTCGCGTCTGTCTGGAGGTGAGCATCTGCACAGCCCCTCCCTGTGGGCTCAGGTCACCCAGCAGGTGCTGGGCAGGGCCAGGGTGGGACTCGGCCCATCCCCTCTGTGGCTGTAGTTAGCCCCGCCCCAGCCCTCTGGGCCCACCCCAGGGACATGGAGGGGTGCTGCGTCTGGGGACTGGGCAGGGCTGCGGGGCCAGCCTGAGGCCTTGGGGCTCATGGTCAAGTCTAGGGGTGAGATCCTGTGAAGAACAGGGGAGGGAGCATGGGGAGGTGGACTTGAGTGGGAGCTGGGCCTGGGCAGGGGGAAGGGACACTTTGGGACAGGAATGAGAAAAGAAGACTTATGACCAAGTTAGAAGAGGGACAGGTGGGGGTGTGGATCAGAGGATGCCATCTGTTGGGTGCTGACGGCCAGGGTGTGACCTTCACTCTACTCTGTGGCCCGAACTTCTCCTGTCCCAGGTTTTCCCCTGAGCTGGCCTTGGGCCAAGAGCTGCTGCCAATGACCTGGAGAGTCCCGAGGATGGTGTGACCACTGCCCCTCCCCTCCCCTGTGGTGTAATTCAAACCCCTGGCCCGCCAAGGTCTGTGCCAGGCCAGGCCGCCTAGTGCGGGCGGATCGGTTTCCTCGGGCTTCTTTTCCAGGTGGGAAGTCTGGGCCACCTGTAGGCTGAGGGGCTCTCGTGTGACCTGGGGTTTCTGGGGCAGCGCTTCTCCTCCCAGGCTTGGCATCAGACAACTCGGGGCTCCAGGCAGGGTCCCCTCAACCTGCTGGGGCCCTGGGCCATGGCTTGGCTCTCTGAGGCCACCCCTCAGGAGTCTGTGGCTGAGGCCCGACAAACATGGCTTCCCTCACCCTCGGGAGCCTGAAGCTGGGCCTCCTGGAAGCACGCATCGAACTCCCTCGGTTGGCCTCAGTCCCTTTTGTTGTCTGATTCAAATCCCTCCTGCTGTTCCAACCTTGTCTACTGGCTGGAGACTTTTCTCCAGAGGAGGCCCCACTTTGAGCCTGGGGCTCAGCCTCGGGCCAGTGCCCATCACTCTCTGCTCTCACCCTGCCTTCTTTTGATTCTTGGCACTTCCCACTGTCTGTGGGGGGACACTCACTGTTCATCTGTTGGCCATTGGTCTCCCCTAGGGTGTGAGCTCCCCAAGGACAGGGACAGTGTGTGTCTTGTTCATACTATTTCCTGTGCTGAGGGCAGTGCCCAGCACACAGTAGGTGCCCGAAAGAGGATGGAAGGCTGAGTGCTGGCTGCCACGACTCCCCCCACCCCTTGGCCCCGGGTCTGCTCATGGCCCGAGAGATGCAGTCAGCAACATGCCAGCCCTCTGTGGAGAAGTTGGCCCAGCATGGACAGTGGGACACATGGGAGGACCAGGACTGTCATGGGGTGGGGGCGGGGGGACACGTGGGAGGACCAGGACTGTCATGAGGTGGGGGTGGGGAGACACGCAGGAGCTTTCGGGGCCAGACTCAGCTTTGGAGGAAGGGAAGTCTAGAGAAGATTCCAGAAAGAGAGGCTTTTGTGTTGGACTTTGACGGGTAAGGGAAAGGGCCTTCCTTGGAGCAGACATAGCAAGAGTGAAGGCAGAGAAGCAGAGGCCCGGCATGCTCCTGGGCCTGCAGGGAGTTCTGAGTGGCCAGAACCTGAGAGCTGGTGAGGCCGGGTGTGGGGAGACTGCCAGCCCTCTCACTGCCCCACCCCCAGGGCTGCAGCTTGGGATTTTCTGCCTCCCAGCCTCCCCTGCCCACGCCCCAGGGCACTTTGCTGTTTCTGGAAGGAAAAGGAAGCCTTTTGTCCTCCAGGAAGGCCCCCAAGCCTGGCAGGGCCCTCTGCCCCAATCCAGCTTGTGCTGCCCTGGAAGGCTGGAGCCAGACAGGACACCCCCTTGCAGGCTGTTGGGGTGGGGGCAGTGAGGGTAGGCCAGGCCACCCCACACTCTGTCCAGCAACACCTGTGAATTCCCTGTCCCGTCCTGTCCTGGAAGCAGTGCTGGGCGGGCAGCAGTGCCTGCCTGTTCCCGCTACCCACTGAGCCTGCCCTCCATCTGCCCCAGGCTGGGGACCCCCCGGGGCCTGAGGATGAAGCTGAGCCCGCTGCACTGGCCGCTGTCCTGCCTCCTGGTGGTGAGTTGGGGATGGGATGGTGGGGAAGCCAGAAGAGCCGAGTCCTGAGCCCTGCACCCCAGCCCTTGAGGGGTGGAGTGCAGATGTTGCTCAGGAACTCCAGGCCAGGACAGGGTGCTGGGGTTGGTCACTTAGCTCTTCCTTTGAAGAACCCAGGCCGTCTGACCCCAGGAAGCACCTCCTGGCCTCTGCCTCTCCTGGTGCGGGAGGCCTCTCAGCCTTTGGCAGGTGCTGGGAGCCAGGTCCAGGGCCTAAAGAGGTCCCTAGCCTCCTGTGTGACATTTCGTCTGCCCTCCAGGGCAGCTGGCTCTACTCTGCCTGCTATCCCCAAGATGGAGCCAAATCAGAGGACCAGGGTGTGGGCGGAGGGGTCTCCCCACAGCAGGAGAGATTATGGGCAGGCAACTGTACCTGGAATGGGAAGCAGAGGGAGCTCCCGGTGGAACAGGCTGTGGGACATGAATTGAGAAGATGCTTCCCTTGGGATGTGTCATGCCCTGTGTGAGTGTGAGGGGTGTGAGGAGGCTGGCCTTGTGTCATGGGGGGGTCACGGAGGAGGATGTGGTCCCAGAGACTCAGCTGAGGGCCCAGAATAGGAAGCACCAGCTGCAGACGTGGCCCCAGGGATGATGAACCGAGGCTGGTTACTGGCATGCCCAGCTGTGGTGGGGGCCAAGGCAGCAGGAAGCGGGGCGGAACTTGAGAGAGGAATTCGGAAGCATTTCCTCCTCACCATCCTGGTTAGCTAGAAGGGGTGTGACTCAGAGACCTAAGGGCTTGAGATCCTGATCTGGCCTGTCTGGGGCTTTCCAGCATTTTCTAGAAGTAGATGTGGTCTCTCCCTACCTAGGCAGTGGTGGTGCAGCAGGTCTGGGACAGGCAGGTTCTCCTTGCAGCATGAGGGATAGAGCTTAGAGAGTCTCCCTGAAGCCTGGGGGTGGCTCTGTGCAGTCAGCAGTCCCCGCCCATGGGGCATCACAAAGTTGGTGGTGGATAGATGGCCTCAAAGATGCCACGTCCAGTGCTTTCTGCTCTCTCAGTGTGTCCTGCCTGCTGTTCTTTCAGCTGCTGCCCTGGCCTCTGGCCACTCCAACATCAGTGACCCCTTGGCAGTGCCCACCCGGGGAGGAGCCCAACCTGGTGAGCTTGGCTTGCCCATCTGCCCTGCCCTGGGAAGACTGTTGAGGGTCCGGGGTGGAGTCCCCAGGCCTGGCTTCCCAGGGGCCTCAGGCCTGGCTGCTGGCTTTGTTCTCACCCCTTCCCTCCCACAGGGCCTGGAGCAGGGCACACTATGCAGGTCCTGTCCCCTGGGCACCTTCTCAGCCTCGTGGGGCTCTAGCCCATGCCAGCCCCACTCCCACTGCAGCCCTCGAGGGAGGCTAGAGGCCCAGGCAGGCACGGCGACTCGAGACACACTATGTGGAGACTGCCAGCCTGGGTGAGCCACGGGGTGGGGCATGGGGGCTCATGGCAGGGTGACCAGGACTTTGGATCCTGGGGTCCAAGCCTCACCCACCCCTCAGATGACCCCTGAGATGGGCCTCAGTCTTCCCATCTGCGAAGTGGAATGGGTCAGGACCAGTGAGGGTGCCCGGTAGGAAGGAGTCCAGCCTCCCTTAAGGATAGTTTTGGGGCCTCATGACGTCTTTCCTCCCTGTAGGTGGTTCGCGCCCTCAGAGGCGCCCGGCGTTCCCTGTCAGCCGTGCTCTTGGACACCCCTGGGTACTCACAGCTGTCATGGTGAGTGGCAGATGGGGCTAGGACTGGTTGGGGGGTGTGTGGGAGGGGCTCTGGCAAGCTTGAGCCAAGGGGCCCCTGCAGTGTCCATCCAGGAGAGTGGGGTCCTCATTCCCTCAGCCCGGGGCGGGGGCATGCAGCCAGAGTGTGTCCAGCAGGATGTGGTCAGTTGCTCCTCTGGCTGTGTCTGCCCATCTCACTTCTGAGTGGCAGAGACCATCCAGCAGTGGCAGCCACAGCTGGGGGCCTGGGAGCCTCACATCCTGACCAGTCTCCTGTCCTCACCCCCTCTAAGAGACCCATCAGATGAGTGTGAGCACACGCTCGCACATTCACATACACGCTCCTCTCACCTGTAGAGTCAGTCACCTTCTGAGGCAACTACCCCCGGGACCAGGTCCTGGGGAGGCAGGACCCAGTGTCCCCGTGCCCAGGCACGTGCACAGGTGCCATCTGTTCACCCCTCTGACCCAGCAGGCGGGGCGGACAAGGGCTGAGAGTCCTGAGGTCTGAGGACCGAGATCTGAGGATGTCTTGCTCAGGCTGACTGACCAGATGGCCACACAGGAGGAGGGGCTGGCTTTTGCTTCCCCAACATGGTGGGGAGTGGGCAGCTCTGGCCATGTCAGTACCCCCTACACACACACACACACCCCCGCCCTGACTCGGGCCCTGGGTCTTTCTGCCTCTGTCTTTCCTCCATGCTTCCATCCTCCATGGTGCTCAGAGTGGAGGCAGCGGGCCCGACGTGGCGTGGAGATGGCAGCAGGGGCTGGCGGCACTGGGGAGAGGCGGCAGCCAGACAACAGCACACGCGCAGGCAGCCCTGAGGAGACGGCTGCCCAGTACGCGGTTATTGCCATCGTACCTGTCTTCTGCCTCATGGGGCTGCTGGGCATCCTGGTGTGTAACCTGCTCAAGCGGAAGGGCTACCACTGCACAGCCCACAAGGAGGTCGGGCCTGGCTCTGGAGGTGGAGGCAGCGGTGAGGCCTGGGTCTGGGTGGGGAGGCCAGAAGGCACGGGCTGCCCAGCCCAGCTCAGCCTGGGGGCTGCCTGAGGGAACCAACTTGGCCTGAAGGGTCTGACAGGGAAAGGCCTGCAGAGGACTAATCAGGAGGTCTTCCTGGAGGTGCTACTCGTGGGCTGCAGAGGAGACACTGCAGACTGACAAAGTGGAAGGAAGGGAGAGGTGGCCCAAGGTGGCGACGGGGGCAGAGCAGGGGTCAAGTGGCTTCAGCAGGATTCCCACCCACAGTTCAGACCCCTCAGGGGCTAAGCTTGGTGTGTGGTTCAAGGGTTGGACTGCCTTTTCAGTACTCAAGGTGACCTCTGACCTCTGGCCTGAAGGGCTGGCAGGGCAGCTGTTCTGGGCAGGCACCACAAGAGGCTCAGGTTTCGGCTTCAGGCTGTGGTTTGAGTTACGAGTCCTGGAACCAGAGGGAGAGACAGGTTCCTCCCACCCCTACCCTAGGGCCCTGAGCCCCTTTCTTCTCCCCCTCACACTGTGCCTCTAAGGCCAGGAGGGCAGGCGCTCCACATGCTCACACACTGCTCACAGAGCCTGTGGCCAAGTCAAGATGGAAATGGCGCCTCCCTTGCCAGCGTCCCAGCTGCCTGGGGCTGGCCAGAGCCCTTCCCAACTCCTGACACTGCAGTCTGGACGGGCAGGAAGGGGACAGCTTTGGGCAGGCAGGAAAGTGGCAGCTTAGGCCATTTCACCTCAGGTCACACTTGTCTTCTTAGCCTAGGACTTCCTTTACCTGCTGGCTGCTGCCTGGGCACAAGTCCTAGGAGCTGTTTGCTGCCGGCCCAGCACTGATCATCACACGGCCCATTCTCGAGCCCTTCAGGTCTGGGCCCTAAGCTGACCAAGGGCCCTCAGTTAGTTACATAGACAGGGCGGTGTGCAGGGAGGTGACAAGCCTGGAATGGCAGAATTTGCTGGAGTTGTTGGGGGTTCTGGGCAGAGGCAGCCCATGGATCCCTGAGGCTGAGGAGTGGAGGGGGCAGGCCCCAGAAGAGGCTGACCCCCATCCCACACATTCACTCTGCAGGGACTGGAGTTCAGGTGGCCCTGAAACTGCTAGGACCTGGGGTTGTTGGTTTCCTGAGGGAGCAGTGACACTGAGTAGTGAGGGTGACACTGGGCTTCTCAGAATCAGAGCTGAGGCCTGGAGTGTCGCAGGTGCATAAACACTGAGGCTTGTAGCCCAACTCTTAGGAAAACCTGAGGCACCCTCTGCCGCCATATCCTGGGGTAGCTCAAGAGTGTAGCTCCCCCACTTTCCCAGGATCATGGTCCTTTTCTCTTCGCCAGGGATCAACCCTGCCTACCGGGCTGAGGACGCTAATGAGGACACCATCGGGGTCCTGGTGCGCCTGATCACAGAGAAGAAAGGTGAGGGGAAGGTCTGACCCCATCCCTGTTCCCAGGAGAGGAGGATCTCCCAGAACCTGTGAGGCAGCTGCAGGGGTCAGAGTCCCGCCCTGCTCTGCCCCTCCTGCTGGGACACTGCTGGCCAGCCTGGCCCTCTCTGACCAGTGTGGCTGCTGCTGCTGCCCTTTCCCCCTGTTCTTGCCTGATGAGGGGTGGAGGAAAAGGCACATGGCCAGGCTGGGGAGGGGATGGTGGGTAGGTAGGGGGATTTGTGCTGGGCGGGGTGTCGGGGCGGTGCCCCTCACGGCCCAGGGCCGGGTTCTGACTACAGCTGCCCACAGAGAACGCGGCGGCCCTGGAGGAGCTCCTGAAGGAGTATCACAACAAACAGCTGGTGCAGACCAGCCACAGGCCTGTGCCCAGGTGAGTGGGCAGGTGGACAAGGAGGGCCCTAAACCACGGGTAATCAGCTTGCCTCCCAGTGGGACTCACCACTTGGGTATGTTTCCTCTCCCATCACCCGGATTCCCCTTCACTACCTCCTGGGGTCTCTTGGCCCTGGGCCTGGCCTGCCCTAGTGACCACTCCCACCTGTCCCCTTTGCAGGCTGCCACCGGGCCGCCCCAACATGCCGCACATCTGCCCGCATCGCCACCACCTCCACACCGTGCAGGGCCTGGCCTCAATCTCTGGCCCCTGCTGCTCCCGTTGTAGCCAGAAGAAGTGGCCTGAGGTGCTCCTGTCCCCTGAGGCCGCAGCTGCCACCACTCCCACTCCCAAACTCCTGCCCAACCCAGCCAGGACCCCCAAGGCTGGGGCCAAGGCAGGACGCCAGGGCGAGATCACCATCTTGTCTGTGGGCAGGTGAGGTGGGCAGAGACACAGCAGGGTCAGGGAGAGACATGACAGCCAGGGGAAGGCAAGGCCCTCGGGTGAGCCCTGAACACCCTGTTCAGTGATGACCCCACCCTTTCCAGCCTCTGTGGGAGTGGCCAGGGAGAAGTCAGGTCTTCCCAGCTATGCTGTGTTGCACTTAAGCCTGGGCCCCCCGGGCAGGGTCCTGGCCCCCATCACACCTGGGGCCCCTCAGGCCAAAGGCCTGTCCACTTGCAACCTAGGATTGAGGGGTGTTGGGGGCTCATCTGTGGGTGGGAGGGTGTGGGAAGGGCTCAGGCTCTGATCCATGAACTTGCTGAGTGATCCTGGCAGGTGCTGTCTTCTCTACTCCTGGGGTTCCCCCTCTAATGGGGGATTGATTGCACCACGTCTTCTCCCAGGTTCCGCGTGGCCCGAATTCCTGAGCAGCGGACAAGTTCAGCAGCCTCTGAGGTGAAGACCATCACGGAGGCTGGGCCATCAGGGGGTGATCTCCCCAACTCCCCGCAGCCTGGCCTCCCCACTGAGCAGCGAGCATTGCTGGGAAGTGGTGGAAGCCATACTAAGTGGCTGAAGCCCCCAGCAGAGAACAAGGCTGAGGTGAGGCCCAGAAGGGGAAGGTGTCTGTTCGTACCTGGGCCAACCCTCACTGTATGGGGCAGAGGTAGAGGTTCGGGGTCCCTGGGTCACTTTCTTGGAGCCCAGAAGCCCCGACTCAGCTCCAACTCCTCACCCCTGTCCCCCAGGAGAACCGCTATGTGGTCCGGCTAAGTGAGAGCAACCTGGTCATCTGAGGGGCTGTCTCATCTGAGGACACTGCAGCCCTGCCCTGGGAGGTTCCGAAGGCTTCCTGGAGGAGGTAGAGCTGCAGCTGGGCCTGTTAGGATCAAGCAGCTATGGCCCAGCCGACGAAACAGCAAAGGCCAAGGCCTGGAGGTGGGAATGTCCGCCCCAGTGAGGAGGCAGGCCGGCCAGTGAGTGCTGTGTGCAGGAGCAGGTTGAGAGCCCGTCCCCTTTCCCTGCCACCCAGTTCCTTCCCTGCAGGATGCCCCTGACCCTGTACCATGCCCTAGCCAGATCCTAGGAGCTCACAGTATCCTCTGTACCACCAGGGGGCTAGGCCTTAGCGATGGGGAGGGGCACCCTGCCTGGCCCGCCTGGCCCCAAGCCTTGGTAATTAGTGGCCGCCTGCCTCTGTACAGGGCCCTAGAGCACATGTACCTCCCCCTCCTCTTCCAGCAGGTCCTGTACAGGGAAGGGGCAACAAAAAGCCGTGGGCTGGGAGGCTGAGTTCCTGGGTTCTAATCCTGGGCAAGTCCCTGGTTATCACTGGGTCCCAATTTTTCTGTGAAGTGGGGAGAGAACGACATCTCAGTGCCAGGGCTCCTTGGGTCCCTTGCAGTCTCTGGGCTGGGTTGTGTGTGGGGAGGGCTTGCCTCCTTGCCACCACTCCCATTAGTAGCTTTATCTGGCTCATTTTCGCTGCTTCTAGGGCCTCCACCTCCAAGGCCCCTATGGGGCTGCCTATCCACGGCTCTGTCTACAGAAGTGGCTTAATGCATGTGCCTGCCCCTGACCCTGCTGTTTTTATTGAAATTGAAAAAACAGACTTGACCTGGGCAGGGCTGTGGGACAGAGCCCCAGCCTGCCCAGCCACCCCCAGGATCTGAGGAGCCTTGGGGGAGAGGGGTGTGTGATGGAGCTGGAGAGGCACCTCTGGCCTCGGTGGTTTTTGTGTCCCTGTGGTGTTGGTGTGTCTGTCTCCCAGCCTGGGCAGTGCAGGCAACTGCCCAGCCCCCATCTCCACTCACTCAGCAACCTGGTTATTTATGTGGGGCGGTGCAGGCACGGGCCCCACTGCCATCCCCATTTTATTTATTGGAACTTTGCTGTTGTCCTATCCTTGCGTCTCTATCCCCATCCAATTGTTGAATAATAAAAGGTGGGAAAGTGGTGTCATGAGGAGCTTCTTTTCCCTGTGCCTCTTCCCAGGTCATCTGTCCATTCGCCAAATAGGTCTTAGCTCTGTGTCGGGCACCATATGTGGGACGGGCCATCCCTCCCCTTGCAGTACCTGCTCTTGGGCAGGTGAGCACCGGGCAGCAAGTGAAATGGGGCCGAAAGAGGCTGTACCTCATCTGGTTTTCACTGAGGCCCCTAGAGGCAGTGCTGTGCAACGGAAATAGAGTATGCGCCACGTAATTTAAAATTTTCTAATAGCCACATTTAAAAAAGAGAAACAGGTGGACTTAATTTTAACCCAGCATATCTAAAATATTTTCATTTCAACATAAAATCAGTGTAAAAATTATGAATGAGCCATTTATTTTTTGCTATGAAGCCTGGTGTGCATTTTACACTTACAGCACATCTTAATATGAGTTAGCATATTTCAAGGGCTCAATAGCCTCATGTGGCTAGTGGCTCCTGTATTGGACAGCACAGCTCTAAAGGAAGTGGAAGATGGAAGGGGTAGGTAAGACATTTTGGGGCTGGAGAAGGTGGGAAGGGGAAATGTGCTCCACAGAGGGAACAGCATGTGCAAAGGCCAGACATCAACCAAACTATGAGGAGCTGGAGAAGCTGGAAGTAGAGGGTGACTGAGGTGTGGAGACTGGGGAGAGGGTAGGCAGCAGAAGGCAGCCACATGGGCCCTCGGAAGCATGTCTTATGCCAAGGAGCCTCTAAAGCATTTGGGGAGGGGAAAAGCATGATTGGTCAGCTTGCTCTTGGCCACAGTATGGGGAGTGGAGGAGCTGTGGGAGCAGAGGTTCCACAAGGAAGCTGATGCAGCCATCCAGGCAAAAGATGGTGGAGGCTAGGCTACACGGGTGTGGTGGAGAGAAACAGGGACCCAAGAGATTCCTAGGACAGAACCACTAGGGTTTGGTAATGGGATGTGGGTCAAGGGATTAGGGACAGCTGGGCCAGTAGGGTGGGTAAATAGGAGGAGCAGTCCTGAGGGTACCTGTGATACAGCCCCATGGGATGTCCTAAGGTGTCTTGATGTGAAGGCCTGGAGCACTCAAGAAACAGACCTGGGCTATGGGACTATCTAGAAGTACTCAGGTGGGCCTTTGCACCAGGACTGGACTGAAGGGAACATGTTTCAGGGACAGGGCTCAGGACAGACCCCTGGGCTACTCCAGGGGCACTGCCAAGGAGGTGGGAAGGAAACCAAGACAGCACAGTGTCCGGGAAGCCACGGAAGGACGAGTGTGTGGGGAGCAGTGTGGGTCACAAAGCCAGGCATTGCTGCAGGGTCAGAACTGGAGCATCCCCTGCTTAGTGGACACAGGGACGTGGGAGGTGCAGGACCAGGATTGAGCTCCCTGTGGAAGCCAGACTGTGCCAGGTGACAGCTGGTGGGGCCTTACGCTCCAGGGAGAGAGAGTTTTTAGTTAATTCCAGGTTCTGTTTGTGTTTGGTATTTTTTTTAAGATGGAATGGGGGTGAGGCGGGGGACATTTAAACACGAATGGGAAAGAAGCCCAAGGAGAGGCTGAAGAACCAGAAAATGACGCTTGATGGAACCTGGGGAGGTGTGGAAAGCGACAGCCTGTGGGAGTCCCAGGCTTGCTGCAGCTAGGAGAGGGTGGCAGTCATGATGGGACAGCAGGAGGCCCAGCTTCACAGAAGCCATGGTAGGGCCTGGCCGAGTAGCTGCAGAGAAAACACCTGCCCTGAGAGGAAGCTGAGCAGACGTGCCTTGACATTCAACCTCTCCCTGCCTCTCACCTTTCTAGGGTACACGCTTCTCTCTCGGTGGCTTCTCAGGTGAGCAGGAGAGGGAGGGTACCTCTGAGGACCCAGGAGACAAACCTTCACCTGCTCCAGGAGAGGGGAAGGAAGGACACAGAAGCTGGGCATTAGGAAGAGTTTTCTGGAACACCAAAGGTTGCCAGAGTCTAGAACAAGGTGTCTGTTGTAGGGGACTAGGGGGCATCACCAGTGCACCCAAGGATGTCCTCCCTGGGGCTGCCAGGGTGCACTAGTGTCCCTATTTGCTGGCTGTTCAGTTGCATCTGAGAGTTTGCCTTTTCAAACTTGGCTGTCCTCAGCCATCCACTTGGATGACACAACGGGATGAGGAGACAGTGCCCAGGTGGGTGGGGTGGGAGGCTGAGCCCCTCCCATTCTGGCCTCCTTTCCCAGGGAAGGGTGGACTGTGGTCTCCAGATGCTCTCTCATCTGGGGTGAGGCACATACAGATGCCAGCCAGGGTGGTGACCGAGGCTGGGTCTGGGCTTCCCAGGCTGGGTAAGGGGCATCCCCATCTCCGTGCTGGGCCCTGGGGTAATAAGTACTGCCCCCCCTCCCTGCTCCTGCCCCATTTCCTGCTTGCTGGAAGGTAAGAGAAAGGTAAGGCTCTGGCCTCAGTTGCTTCACCTGTCCCTTGGGGATGTTGAGGCCAGTTCCCAAAAGTGTGGGATGAGGAGCTGAGGGATCAGGCAGGGGTGTGTCTGATGCCCTTGGCTTTCAAGGCCCCCACCTTCACCTAGAAGCTTCTGTGGCTTGTCCCAGGCTTGCCTGCTCTAAATGCTGGCAGTCTTGTCAGCTCTTGAGTTCAGGGTGGGCCCAGGCTGCTGGCAGGGGTGGGAGCTGGAAGACAGGGTAGGGCCCTGGGCTGACACCCGAGGAGAATTCTGAGCTTGACCTCTCCTCACTCCACCCACAGCCCCTCCCCCACAGGCCAGAATGGTGGGTGCTGGGGCCCAGGTCTGTTGCCTCCCTGCCTGCTCCTGGTCCTTTGCCCTGCCACTGTGACCTGGAGCTGAGTCCTGGGAAAAATCCCTTTCCTGTCCTGAAGACACTGCTGTGACACAGCCCAGCAGTCCCTGTGGCCAGAGGTGCCTTCCCCTCCCACACCTGACAGAGCTTCCCACTGCACCACAGAACGAGACCCATGTTAGGTGAGGACGGGAGGGAGAACTGAGGAGGGTGCTAGGGAGGCACAGGGTGCAGTGTGGTGAAAAGGGCTGGGGAGTTAGGAGTCCTGGGTTTTAATTACAGCTCTGGGTGAGCCGGGTCACTGAGGTGGGCCTCAGTTTTCTCTCCAGTGGAGGAGATTGAATACTTGGAGGCTGGGAGAGCATGGACTGTAGGGACCAGGCGGTGGGAGGGAATGGTACCCACAATGACCAGACAGAACTTCAGGCCTGGACTAGGGCAGTGGCTTTGCCCAGAGGGGAGACAGATGTTTAGGATGTAAAACTGACAGCACTTGATGACCAACTGGATGGAGACCACATGACCTCCCTCGACTGTTGTTCAAACCACCAAGCTCTTCCCTTGGTTCCCCACCTGACAAATTTACCCTTTGGGCAAACTCGGGGATTGCCTCCTCCGGGGTGGGCAGGAGAATGCGGGACTCGGTACCCCAGCTTTGGAGCCAGACCAATTGTGAGTTCCAACTCTGCCCTCACCAGCTCTGTAACCTTGGCCAAGGTACTTACCCTTCTTAGCTGCCCCGTCTCGAGGACGGGGCTAACAACAGGGCTCACCTCCCATCGTGCTGTGAGGTTTATGAGTTACCCAGCATAAAGCAGCGCGCCGGCCACATGGGGCACTTGGTAGACATCAGCCTTCATCATTCATGGCCTCCCTGTGCGCCTGTGTCACACACCTTAGGATCAAGTATCACACAAGTTTAGGATCAACTTGGGAAGAAGCCCAGGGGACTCACTGGCCCAGGAGGTGGTCTGTGTCTCCCTGCCCCAAGAACCACCAGTCTGGTCACCCTGGACTTTTTTTTTTGGAAACTTTTTTTTTAATAGTTATTGAATGTTCTACAGCTTACAGTAAATATCATAGTTACAAATTCTTGGCTTCAATCTTTCAGAGTGATCACTATCTGATCTTCAAAACAAAACGAAACAAAAACCCAAAAGAATCCAAAACAACAAAACAAAACCAGATTTACACTTCGTACACACAAGCGAGGCCATGGGGCTTTCCAATCTTTACACTCCAGGCTGTGTTTTGAAAACACCTATAAGTTCTTTGATCAAACTACTTGGAAGACACCAGTCAAAGGTTTATTATTATTATTATTATTTTGTTTTTCTTTTTAAAATGTGAGTTCCAATAAAATTTAAAAATTAGATTCCAACCTGTAGATTAAAAGGAATTAAAAAATACAAAATCATATACAACGCTCTCTCACAGGGATGTTACATGCCATGAGAACAGGTTTCTCTGTCATGTGATATGAAACAGGGATGCAGATGCCTTTTAGTCAGGAGATGGGGACAGGCCCTTGGGCCTTTAAAGGTCATTACAGACAACTCCAAGTTGCTAGAGGCCTGGCCTTACCTCCACATGGGTAAGGAGGAGCTTGAGTCCCACCATAGATCCAGACAATCTGGCTGACCCAAGAAGGTGGTCTCTGGGCAGTCCCACTCTTTCCTTGACACTCAGGCATGAGGAGGAAGGCTGGAGCCTGGAGATGCTGGTCTTGTTGGGGTCAGGCCCAAGATGATTTCACCCATTTGACTCCCATGGGCTGGTACTTATCTGCAAAGCTGTTGCATCTTCAGGAAGGAAAATAACCCCTCTACCAGGAGCTGGAATGGGTACCAGGCCTCACTGCAACAGCAAGGATGCCCAGGAACTACAGATGTAGCCATAGGGAAGCAACAGCTCTAGTTTCCCTTTCTGACTTTGTGGCAGCCAGTCCCAACTCCCATGTTCCTCACTTGGCCACTGGGCTGGACTGAACAGCATGCAAGATAGAAAGTACCCCTTGAAGAAACTGAGGGAGTGGGACCCAAGTCTGGCTCAGGCAAGGTTGGCTATGGAATGTTGAAGCTAGCCTGCCGGGAATTTTGAAGGCTGGGTCCTAGAACCATGTAATGCCTAATTTCAGAAACAAGTTTTCTAGGAGAGGGGAACATGGACACGTAAAGCATAAATCCTGCAGCTAGCCTGGCATGCCCATAGGAACCTGAGCTCTCAGAGGCTCAGGTGTGGAATCTGATGTCAGCCTGGCTGGGTTTCCTCTGCTGTGATCCTGCTTTCAGAGATGGGTTGGGCCTGGATCCCCCTGGGGTTGCATACCGGCATGGAGCCTGCTTCTCACCTGCCCACTCCACTGCCCAACCTGCCCTTCTCTGGATTCCCAAGCTTGGCAAGCAGCTGGGGACCGCATACCCTGTAATGATCCAGTGGAATACAGGATGGAAAAGCAGACCTTCCACCTACTTTCACTCAACTGCAATTGAGGAGAAATGCCGTGGTTACACCTAATGAATGATCCAGCCAGAGTGCTGTGACCAAGACCACACCAAGACAAAGACCCATGCCCTCTAGGCCCTTCTTTGGCCACGGAGCAGAGTCAAGGAATCTGATATGCAGGGCTCCAGGCCTGGCTCGGTCAGTGCCTTGCTGGGACTCTGGCCGAGTTCTTCTGCACAATGAGGATGCCAGAACTTGGCGACCAAGGGCTCTGCCCTACTTTAATACTCCATGTGATTAATTTCTGAAGGCCACTCGTAACAAAGCAAGCCCCTCCAAAGCAGCACCCCCAGATCTCCGAGACTGGGATACCTCAAACTTGGAACAATCTGGGCATCCAGGGGTAAGAGTTGGGGTGAGGACTAAGGACTGTGCAGTGTCTCTCTAGGTCCTGGTTCTCACCCAGGGGAAAAGCAAGCACAGGGAATGGAGTCAGATCTGCTTTTGGCCATTCAGGGCTACAACCAGGTCCCCTGGAAGTGCCAACTCTCTGGATCTGAGCAGTGGGAAGGCTCTCCAAGGCCAAAAAGCAAGTGTGGACAGGCCTCCCAGGGACATGGGTCTTTCAATGGACAGATTCCCAGGGCTGCCCTTGAACATGTCTTCAGTCCTAGGCATCATGACCCCAAAGTGTTTTGTTCAAGTTAGGCCTTTTGTTGCAAATGCTCATCCTCCTGGTGCTGCCTGCTGGATATGCCTCTGGGTCCCCAGGGCCCCTCTAAAAATCTGCTCAGCTGGGAGGACTGAGCTGCTCAGGTTTCCACAGAGTCTTCCTCTGTTTAAGGACAGAAAGGTAGCCCATCTCTTCTTCATGCCTGCCACTCAGACCCCACTAGGTGCCAGCAGAAAGAGCAGAGTGACCTTCGGCAAGTCTCTTAAGCCTTCTGAGACTTAGTTTTTTCCATCTATAAAATGGGGATTTTGGCAATCAATGTCAAAGTACTTTGTGCATGAAAAAAGCTCTGGCATGTGTGTGTGTCCTTGTTCAATATTTAGGGAGGGAGATATGCACTTTAGGGTCATTGCCAGGAGACAGAGAGAGGAGCAGCAGCAACTGTCCTGTCTCATGGGGAAGAAATAAAATTTTCAAAATGTGGTAGAAAGATTGTTTCAGGCTCTCACCACTTGAGGGCACTCCAGTTTCCAGACTCCAGCTTCCTAGGCCCCAGGCTAATGAGGAGAGGGAGTCAGGTAAACATGGGGGAAGCCAAGAGGGTTGGCTGGTGATTGGAACCATTTGTACCCCTAACCCTGGCCACCAAACTTGTGGTACTGGGAGAGGCAGTGGAGTGGGGTAGAGAGAGGAGTTTGCATGCTGGTGCCAGCGCTGCAGCTCACTATGTCTGGCTGGCACACTCCTTGTCCTCTCTGGCTTGCTGGCCTTCCTACAATGACAGGGCCCTTCCAGCTCTGACCCTCCGTCCAACTTGACCACTGGGCCATCTAGCATCTTTGGATGATACCTATCGTACCTCCCTACAGGCACGGTGATCCTACCAGGTATGTTCATCCCACCAGAGGCACACCACTGCCCCTGCTCTCCTGGGCTCAGTCCCTTTGCAGCGACTCCCCAAGCTTGGCCAGGCTTGTGGATGTCCATCAAAGCAAGAGGCTGAGGCCAGCTGAACTGGGGCTCCGGTGCTCCTACTGAAAAAGGGTGCTGGGCGTGGGCTCTTCTAGACCACAGCCTCTCTGTGCCTCGTTTTTGCCTTGGGGCCTGTCTTTGATCTTGAATGACATGCTAGGGCTAAGAGAGGGTGCAGAGCACAGATGGTTCAGTCCAAGAGCCTGTGTGTGGAGTCAGACTGGAGGGAAAGAGAGAGCAGACAGACTGGGATTCAAGTGGCTTAGCCACTTATGAGCAAGTCACTTTGCTTTACTGAGTCTCAGTTTCTTCATGGATCAAATGGGAGGAACAATCTATCTCACAAGGTTAAACCAGGGATGGATGTGAAATTGCTTCGTGAACTGTGAGGTACTAAATGTTAGTTTTTACTTACTGGTGTAGAAAGAACAACAGTCACAAGGTCATCCCTAGGTCTCCTCCTTTTCCCCTCCTCTCTGGTTCTACCCTAGCCCACCTGGAGGTAGCACAGTTCAGGGAAGCCTGTCGGGATACCAGCATTGTGCTCACTCTGAGGAAGTTCCCTTTCCTTCTAGAACCGATTTCCTCACTTGTCAAATGGGTGTAATAACACGGACCCCGTCTCTCTCTCAGAGCCAGTAAATTAAAGGCTGTGAAGTGCTCTGAAATCTATGAAGCACCTGACAAATGCAAAGGTTTCCTAATATAATTATTATTATCATTATTATTATTTTGGCATTTTCCAAACATGTATGACATAATCTAAAACAACCTTCACTCACTCTTACAAAACCAGAGAGTAGGAGGAGGTATTTGGACAAAATGGATTAACACTGGAAAACTTTCTGTTGTTTTAAAACAAAACCTCTTCAGCACCCCAGAGCAGACCACAGAACAGCTGGGTTTCTCCTTACTGGTCTTGCAGTTCCCTGGAAGGCCAAGAAGATGGGCCCCCAAGTCCTAGCTCTGGGCCAAGGATGCTGATGGTCTTTGACCTCCTGGGAACAGCCAGACAGGTCCTGCTGGCCCAAGGGTTTCCTGATTTTTTCCTCCTTTAGGGAGACATGGGAGGTAGGGGTAGGGGTATGTTTGCATGAATTTAAAATGAAAAGAGTTATTTAAAAGTCCCAAATATTATCAATGATCTCATTTTGTACAGTAAATGTTCCTGCATCCCCCAGAGGGGCTGCTGGCCCAGCCAAGCGGTGGGGCCAGGGGGGCAGTGCTCGGCAACCCAGCTCCTGGCTGAGACTAGGGGGCCTCCTGACCCAGGGGACCTCCTTCTCCCAGGAGAGCCCATGTCTCCTGGGCCTCATCCTCATGCTCCTTTCCTCTCAAGACGAGGGGCTGCTGTCCTAACAGCATGGACTCTCCTTTTTAGCCAGCCCATCTGCTCCTTCTCCTAGGGCTGGAGTCAGGTATAGGACAAAAGTTTCAGATGTCTTCACAGAATTTCCAAATGTTATTTCTTCATTTGAAACTTCTGTTTCTGCCATCTGCCCCCATGTGACCTCTGCCTAGTCTTCAACCCCCACCTTTGAAGTGAGTGGAGGAAAAGAGCAGAAACCAAAGCCCAGAGCTCACCAGGTGGGGCGCTGCTGACTTAATTTTTACAAAACTAAGCCGATTCATCTGATCCATTCCTCAGTAAATTTTGGGCAACATGCCCCTAGGTAGGAAGGCTGCATTTAATGCTAATTTACTGCGAGGTCTAGGGAAGTCCTTTCCTGTTCTCTGGGCCTCAGCTTCCTCATCTGTCAAATAGGGGAATGGATGAGATGATTGCTAAGGTCCCTTCAGTTCCATGAGGCTATGAAATGTTTATTGCTATTGCTTTTCCTTCACTATCCTGACCCTCCGAGCTGCCAGCACCCACCTGGAATGTGGTTCCTTCACTTTGGCCATGAATGGCACAAGGTAACCAAGAGCTTGGCATGCCTGCCTGCCCACAGACAGACAGGTGAGCCCTGGCATTACGAAGGGCAGAGGGAAGGGAGAGAATACTATAGGTTCCCACTCTAATCAGGAGGAAGCTCCTCATCAGAGTGCGTCCATGAGGGCTCAGAAGCCAAGGTCTGGATTACACAGGGCACCTGGCCTTCCAAGGCTTTGGGAGGCTGGGAGCCCACCACCCTGCAGCTGCTTGGCAGGTCTGAGGTCAAAATCACCTTCTGAGGAAGTGCCAGGTCAGTTAACATCACCGTGCAAATCAGAGGGTCCAGGCCCAGACAGTTTGGCCAGAGACCTTACAAACCAAAGCCAGCAAGAAAGCACCTCTCTCCCCTCTTCTCTCTTCCTTCCCTCCCCCCCCCCAAGTTTTCCCAAAGAAAGAATCTGGTTTTCCCAGGTTCTCACCTGGGGTATTAAGCTGCTATGAACACTCCTACCTAATCAGGGGGTTTGGTTCTTGGTCTGTTACGATGGTTCTCAGAAGACATTTCGTTTGTGTCAAGACACAATAATGTCCTAAACTAATCGTGCTTGAGAAAATCAAAAAAGAAACAATCCCCCAGAGATGTGGCCTGCTCAACAGTTCTGAGTTCCTACCCTGGACCCGAGGGCCACATCTGTTACGCTCTTCAAAGGAAATTGTGCCTTCAGCTGAACCACTGCAATAAACCCCACTCTCTGCCTGCAACTAGACTGGGATCCCCGGGGACTGGGTACTTTGGGATGGGAAGAGCAGAGAGGATGTGCCTGGTCAGGTAGGAGGAGGGGGTCGAGCCAGAGGGGCAGTGGCTAAGAGGGTGATAGTGGGGAGAGGCAGGAGATTAGAAAAAGCAGCTTTTACAAAAACCAAAAATAAAAACCAAAACCATTAAGATGCATAAAGTGACCCTTGCACTTCCGTTGTCTCTTCTTGCAAATAGAGGTGGTGCTGCTAGGGAACTGCTCCAGCACCTGTGTAAGACTTGAGTAGTTGCATACAATGTGTGACTCCAGATCTGGGGGAGGAATGGGAAAGCCGTTAGTCACAGTGATATTCCCGAGGCCACTTCAGGAAGCCACTGAACCCTTTCCCTCACTTTGGGAGCCCTAAGTGGAGCCCTGTGTGCCTTCTCACTGGAGCCACCTGCTTCCCTACCAGTGTGAAGAGACCCTGGCGGAGGTGGAGGGGCAGGGGTGATGAGGAGGTAGGGCAGAGGATTTCGAAGGGACATCTCCAGAGCCCTGTGGTTCACTGGCACTGCCTCAGGAGCTGCTGAAAGCAGTAAGGAAGCTGGGGGTGGGGGTCGGCCCAAGGTCTCCACCTGGCCCCAGTCAGAGCCAACATCTGATTGCGGTAAGATTTCATTTGAAGAATGGGGCCCACAGTTAAAAGAAGTCTGAAGACCATTCGGTAAAGAGCATAGAATTCAGTACCAGAGGACTGGAGGTCCAAGTCCCAGCTTAATTTTTACTGGTTTAAGTGACGCTCGTCACCTAATACCTAAATCTGATTAAATTAGCTGATCACTAAAATACAGCTAATGATTCTTATTTCACAGAGCTACTGTAAGGATTGAGATAACATATAAAGTATCTAGAATATATATAAAGTGTCAGCTATTATTAAGAGTGATATTACTGAACTTGGAGCAAGAAAGCAACTGGTATTGTCATCTGCCCCCTGCTGACACCTGTGCTTCAGACCAAGCCAGGGGCTTTGAGGCAGTTCCAGTATTCAGTGACCCTCTTACCTCTCCCGCCCCGGCCCCACTCACTTGCATGGGCTGCAGGCTTTACCAGTGCGGGGGCACGTAGCTGTACGCAGGGGTCCCTTGGGCCCTGTATGTTGGCATGGAGACAGGGTGTGCCCCAATCGCGGTGTGCTGGGGTGCAGTCAGCAGGGTTCCTAAGCAACCAGAAAGAGATTAAACCTGATGAGGCCGTCCCAAGGCGCTGGGACGAAAAGGATGAAGCCATGGTCTTGACAGCTGCTCCTCCCTGGGCCACACCTCCCCACCTGCTCATGAAATGCTGCCCACCCTTCCCCACCTTGCCAGGCTTCATCTCCTTCAGGAAAGGTTTTCTGATGCTCCAGGACAGAGTCAATCACGCTTCTTCAGTGGCCTCCTCCTAATCTTCTCTGTATGCTCCTCTTATTGCACAAACATCATACGGAGTGGTAATTGTTGGTTTATGTGGTCACGTTTCCCACCAACCTAGCTGTTCCTAAAGGCAGGGCTCTGGTCCGATCTATCGGTAACTGGTCCCCAGGACCTGAACAACAAAGCTGGCACGGAGCAGATGTTCAATACTTGCTGACCTTATCTGGGGAATGAGAAGCCTCAACAACCCCTTACATTAGGGACAGATTAAAATCCCAACTCCCACCTCTCCCCCAACTCAATCTGCTTGTTCTCTCTTCTCTCAGAAGGTGACCCAGTGGATTCTCTAAAAGTTGGGTCTCTAAAGGTTATTCATAGCCCTCTTGCCTTCTCATGCTCTCTTTTTGAATGTCAGCTCATCCAAAGACTTCCCTAAACCTGCTCTTTCTCTGTTGTCTCTCCCCATCCCCAGCCTCAAGGTTCCTGAAGGGCAAGGCTCTGATTTCTGGAGTAAGCCAGAAACGGAGAAAGGGTCTTGCTGGACTCCTGCTTCTCCCATGCCTTACAATCACTGGACAGGTCCTTAAGCTCCTCCCTGCTAAATAAGATTGCCCAATGCCCTCCTTTCTGGAACCCTGCTGCTACCTGAGTCCTAGCATCATCATCTCTCCTCTAAACTATAGCCTCCCCACTGACCCCCCTGCTTCCAGCCTCTCCCTATCTGATCCTGCCTCCACTTGCAGCCAGAGAGAATGTTTAAACCAAACCTGATCCCTCTGCTTAAACCCCTTTGTTAGCTCCCCGTTACCTAAAGTTATTCACCACTCTTCACCACTTTATCTTTGTTGACTGCTCCGGCCACCCTTCCAACTCCATAGGCCTATTTTCTAAGTGTCTTGGACCATTTGCCTTCTGTGAACATGCCACACTCATGTCTGCCTGTCTGCCTTTTCCCTCTTTCATCTCTCTGGTTAGCCTCTGTTCACCCTTTATGGCCTAGCTCAATATGCCCTCCTTGGTGCAATCTTCCTCATACCCGTGGACAGATTTAGAGGGTACTTCCTCTGGGTTCCCAGAACCTCTTGGCACAGGATTTCTCATGCTATGCTACAGCTGATTCCATGACTGTGTTCTCTACTCTGTTATGAGTTCCTGGAGGAGGCAGATGGACACTGACACAGATGCTGCCCTCACCTGCTGACATCGCCATGGTGGTGCCAGCCACCATGCCCATGGCCACGCCGTTGGTCCTGGGGGCAGCGACAGGCGCTGGGTAGATGGCAGAGGGAATGCTGTTGGGCTGGACGACCGTGGTGTGGTGGATGACGTGGGGTTGGGCAGCGTACACCGGCTGTGTATAGTAGGCTCCCTGGGGGAAAGAGGCTGAGGTCACACAGGCTTTTGGAAGAGGTGGGGTGGGATATGGAGAGGAGGAGACGAGAGGGGAGCTTGTCCTTCCCAGACCCTAAGGGATGGGGTTAGAGAAGCACTGGCCCAGGGACACACGTCTGGGTGCCAGCTGGGACTCTGCTTCTCTCTTACTACATGACTGCATGGATAGTTCAGTGCTGGGCTCAGCTCTGGTCTGAAAAATAAGGCTCCAACCGTGTCCTGCCTTGGTCCTAGGGCTGCCATTATGATCTAATGGGGTAGGAGCTCTACTCCCTTAACCTTGATCCTAGCATTTTAAAATGTCTGTATCTGGGGCAGGCCCGGTGGCGCAGCAGTTAAGTGTGCACATTCTGCTTCAGTGGTCTGGAGTTTGCTGGTTCAGATCCCAGGTGCGGACATGGCACCGTTTGACAAGCCATGCTGTGGTAGGCGTCTCACGTATAAAGTAGAGGAAGATGGGCATGGATGTTAGCTCAGGGCCAGTCTTCCTCAGCAAAAAGAGGAGGATTGGCAGCAGATGTTAGCTCAGAGCTAATCTTCCTCAAAAAAAAAAAAAAAAAGTCTGTAGTCTGTATCTTATTGCAATGTGCTTCTATAAGCTGCCTAAAATGTAAAGGGAGTGACCACAATCAATAGTGAAGAAGGATGTGGATGGGGCTGGTGGACACTGAGTACTGTGTGCATATACATGGAGGATTGCTAGTGGGACTATCATAGTGGTGCGAATGCTTCCAGTCTACATACTGGAAAAACGTCACAAATGCAGAGCATTTCCCCACGTGTCTCTTAGTATCTATTTCCCTTTACGCAAAAAGGTTGAAGATGGAGTCAACAGTCTGAGGTGACTTCCCACTGCCTGCAGCACATGGCTGCTTCCTGCTGCCACAGCCCACAGGCCTGCTGACTTGGGACAGAGTAGACAGGGACCCCTGGATCATCTTAATCCAGAGCTTCTCAATGTTTCTCCTAACTAATGACAAGAACCTTAGAATGTCCATTTGTAACCTCAGAGGTCTGATAGCATAGTGCAAAACTACCTACCACGAACAAGAAAAACTTATCTCAAGCCTATTGTTTCATCTTTTAAAAGTTTTACATTCTACTCTACAATATAGCTGTTTTTTATTTTTTTAATTTATTTTTAAAATTTTTTTTTGAGGAAGATTAGCTCTGTGCTAACATCTGCTGCCAATCCTTCTCTTTTTGCTGAGGAAGACTGGCCCTGAGCTAACATCCCTGCCCATCTTCCTGAACTTTATATGTGGGACGCCTACCACAGCATGGCTTGACAAGGGGTGCCATGTCCGCCCCTGGGATCCGAACTGGTGAACCCCAGGCCACCGAAGTGGAACACACACACTTAACTGCTGCGCTACCGGGCTGGCCCCTATAGCTGTTTTTTAAACTAAAAAAGTATTCTCCTCACTACTTAAACTTCTCGTAAAATTGTCACTCCAGAAAAATGTGCCACATGTAGCTGGAGCCTCATCTGGTCCCAGTCTCACAGCCATCCCCTCGGAGTCAGCACAGTCTCTAGTTGAAGGAGCCCAGATGGGGGCACGAAGGCACAGAGAGAGGAAATAACTTTGCCCAGGGTCATCCAGGGAACTGGTGGTAGAGCCTGGGCACTTACTCCTCCTTACTCAGCTCACAAACTTTAGGAAGGAAGGGTAGATGCCGCGGGTAGGGAGAGAAGCCCAAGACATATGGGGTCTCATCCTGACTCAACCAGTAGCTCCCTGTGTGATCTTGGACAAGTCACTCCCCTCTCTGGCTCTCAGCTTCCCCACTTGTATTAAAAGGAGTTGAGCTAGGTGATCTCCAGGGCCCCTGCCCCTCTGATATTCTGGGCTCCGTTAACCAGAATGACTTTGTGTGTCACCCCTCCAGGGGCTAAGGTAGAGTAGGAGAATGTGTAGACTGCAGGGATATTGTTCCAATGACATAACAGTGACAGCTGGCCAGATCCATGAACTCTCCTTCCCTCTCTTCCTCACCCACCCCCACCCCACCCAGGCTGGTGGCTCATTTACCTGCAGAAGAGGTGGGCCCAGGCTTCTATGTGCACCTACCTGGGCATACAGATTCTGCTGGGGGTAGGCACTTCTGATTGGATACATGGCCGTCTGATAGGGGTTGGGTGATGGGGAGTAGGGGGGCGGAGCAGTATTACTCTGGGTTGGCGGGACCTTGTATGGTGTCCCCGCAGTATATCCTGTACCAAGGCAATAAGAGAGACTTCCAGTTAGTTGGCAGAACAGCATTGTTGGAAGGTAGTAGGTCCCAGTCACGACTCCCTAGACAAGGATGGGCTGAATCCAGGCTGGAAACACAGATGAGAACAGACAGAGGACAGGGCTCCACCCAGAGAGCCCTGGCCCCAGAGGCAGCTCCCTCAGTCCTGGTGCACAGGGCTGCATGTGTGATTCTGGCATCTTTTATTTCTCTGGGTCTCAGGGCTCTGACCTATAAAATAAGAGGCTGGAACCAGATGATCTCTTAAGGGACCCTTGCAGCTTGGACAGTCTGGAAGTCTGAGCTATGTGCCATGACACAGGCAAGTACACACAGACGGGAGACTTTCAATCCGCTCGCTCTTTATCGCACTCCATCTTGCCTTTCTGTCTCTTCACTTAGCACCCCAGGGTATCTTCTGCTGCCACATCTGTCTTTCTGTCGTGCTTTTCCCCTTAGCCTCTCTTTCTTTTTCTCCTATTATCCTCCCTTTTTGACTCCCTTTACCATGTTCCCCTTCCTCCCTGCCAAATTTTAAGGTGGAATCCCATAAAAGTCGTCATTCAGAGATCCTCATCTTTTGGGATGCTGAAAAGGTTTGCTCTACAGAGCTGGCTTTTCCTCCCCTCCTGGGGCTTGGGGGAGGCCACCACTGCCTGAGGGCCTGATGTCAGGGATCACAAAGGTTCACATTGACCTGGAATCCAGGCCAAGTCAGCACCTCAGCAGGATGGACAAAAGCTGGGGCTGGGGCTGAGAAGTCAGGCCCCAAGAAGTTCTCAATCAGCCATTCAAATAAATTGTGCTGCCTTTGAATCTTCTGGAAAAGAGAGTCAGATCTTATGTTCACAGGAAAAACTTGAAACATGAATCACTCAGGAACAAGACTGTGTCCTTACAGAATCACAAAATGGGATGATTCTATGGAACCCAAATATCATCAAGTGACCCCAACTCTCTCACTTTACACAAAGGGATCCTGGGGCCCAGAAAGGGCAAGTCTTTTTAGGAACTTCTCCTTCTTCCCGAGTTGAAGAGACAGTGCCTGAGGGGCCTGGCTTTGGAGTTCCAATGGAGTGTTGCTGGGCCTTCTTCCCTGTGGTCCTCATTCTGGCTTGGTCTGGCTGACACACCACCAGACTTCTCTGGGCCTCAGGTCTTTCATCTACAAGATGCTCACCAAGAACCCTTTCAGCAACATCGTGCTGTTTCTGCAAGAAGGGACCGAAGGCAGAGTGGAGAAGGTACTTTATTGGAAGAGAAGAGATCTTGGCTTCAGTCTGTGGTTTCCTCCAATTGCTATGACTATTGCTAAGTCTCTGGGCCTTAGTTTCTTATTTTGTAAAATCATAAGTCTAAGAATGAAGATTTCTTCTGAACTAAAATCTCATTGTTCTAAAGACCCTGAGTCTCTTCTACCGTAACCTTAAGTAAAAGAAAGCTGCCATATGGTCACAAATCTTTCTCACTCCACACCACAGCTTTGGCTTGGCACCTCTCTGCCCCTGATGAGGTACTCAGTAGGATATGAGAGCTGCTGTTTAGTCACCACAAAAGGCACCAAAAAGTGTCCTGTCCTCTCCCCTGGAATCATGTCATTTATCCTTCCACCTGCAGATCCATAGTTTATCCCAAGAGAAATTGGTTTGGTGGACAAATATGTGTGGGAAATAAGGAGCAATGAGGATAGAGTGAAAAGAATAATTGATAAGAACTAGAAACTAACTGGAAGTGGAGGTGCAAGTCAGTTGAGGGAGAAGTTTAGAGCAGACCCCTCCCAGTTTCTAGACTGTGGAGCTAAGCATGAGATGTGCTCATAGGAGGAGACGCAAACACTGTGGGGGAAGACACAGAGTCTAGGTTTGCAGACATCCAGAAGGAGCGGTCTCATGGGTACTCCACCTTGGAGACACAATTTACCTGTCTGTAAAACAAAGGGGGTTCTCACGATGGGAATGTCCTATGAGTGTTCAATAGACTATGATTCTGAGTAATCTTAATTGTTGTTGAGTCAACAGAAGCAGCAGCAGCAATGTAAAATCGAGACAAATAGGTTTGTCTGTTTTTTATTCTATGACCCTGAGAAGTTTTTAAATGATAGGACAAACTGTGAATCTCCAAGATAGGGATATGCAGGAAACTTTTTCCAAATTGAGTTTACCACAGAATCTTTCATTCACACTATTAACATTTAAAACAAAACAAACTACAGTTATGTGTAATTGCAGCTTGTTTTGGTAAATAAAGTTTTTTGTGTAACACGACCACACCCATTCATTTACATATTGACTATGGCAGCTTTCCTGGTACAATGGTAGTTAATGCCAGAGACCATATGGCCTGAAAAGCCTAAACTATTTATTATCTGGCCCTTTACAGGAAAAGCTTGCTGATTCCAGATTTAAAGGAATAAAGCAAGGTATGGGGAGTCCTGCCAGAGTGGAGAGCCTTTCTCTTCCAGGCAGGAGGGCAGGAGATCCTGAATGCCCAGATGCCTGTCTCTCAAAGCTAACCAACACAGAGCAGTGGTTGTGAGTAGTCTGGAGCCCGAGCCTGCTGTTTCATAGCTGTAGAATCCATCAGTCTCCTCATCTCTAAAGTGGGGATAATAACAGTACCTACTGCGTAGGGTCACTGTGATCAGTACATTAACTAATAAGTGCAAAGCCCTCAGAACAGTGCCTGACACATTAAAAGCACTTCACAAAGGTCAGCTATTATTTTTCTCTGTCTCTCACTGTACAGAGAGATAGGAAGCTTCCTGTCCTGGGGGTGTGCGAGCAGAGACTCGTCTGAAAGACTACAGTAGATAGTTTAAACTATGACTTCTATGATGCGATCCAACTCGGAGCACAGACTAGAGGATTCTAAGATTCTAAAATTCTATGTTTTAAAATGCCATAATTTTATGATTCTTTAAAGTTAACAAGTCAACAATGCTGGTGACTTTCCTTTATGCTCCCTAAGAATGTGCTCTGGAATTTTTAATCCCCTGGGAAGCCTGCACTACCCGCTCTATGCCACAAAGACAACCATCTTACAAAGTGTTGAGATCATCCCTCTGAGGAAAATCAAAAGCCTTCAAGAGACTGCAGTAGAATTTGGTTTCTACATCTAAGAATAACCTTGTCTGAGAATGTTTCCCTTTCTTCATGTTATGAAGTAAGACACACACATACTCAGCATACAAATCAGCAGCCAAAACACCCTGAGCAGCCAAAAAGATGATGCTGCAGAAGAAGGCCTTGTCTGCTTGAGAAGGAAGAAGTGGAGTTGCAGAGCTAGAATAGATCTCAGCAGTCATTAAGACCAACACACATATTGCACAGACAAGATAACAAATAGAGGGAGAGAGGGAGGGAGGGAGAGAAAGAGAGAGAGAGAGAGAGAGAGAGA